>NW_026512977.1:0-295000 GCF_027579735.1 Bombina bombina | reverse complement strand
AAACAGATTGGCATACAATGGGGCCATGTTCGACCCTATCGCTGTGCCCGCTGTTTGTAAATAAAAAGATTTTTCAAATTTAAAAGTTTTTAGTGAGACAAAATTCTACTAGTTGCAAAACAAATTCAATGGGAGGACCCATATATGTTGTGGAAGAGAGTAATGCTTCTCTCACCCTGTCCAAACCCACTCCATGCGGGATGATAGTATATAGACTTTCATGTCTAATGTAACCAATAGGTCCTGATTAGGGCTGCATGATAAATCACGAATTGCGAATGAAAAAAAATAAAATGCTCTGTTCGTAATGAAAAGTGAGGTGGAGAGGGAGGATGAGAGGAGGACCAGTGTGCGGCCATGGGCAGACCTGAGAATGCCTGCGGAACGGCCATTTTTGCAGAGATTGCAGAGTGTGTGGGAGCAACAAGCATTTATCTGAGAGCCATCTGGGAGTGGTGTAGTGGTGGTCAAGCAGTGGGACAGCTCAAAGTTGTGGGCAATAAAGTGAGTGTTGTACAAAAACGTTAAAGTGCCTTAATGATTTTTTTTTTTACTTCTGTGACGCATAACATTGAGTTTCATTACATTTTACAATACATTTTATTTATATATGTTCATTAAGGGTTGCTTGTAGGATGTATTGTGAAGTGAATTGTAAAATATAATATATTCAACATGATGTTACAAAACTATATATATATAAATAATATCTACTACTCTATCATCTATCTAGTAGATTGATTATAGACGATGAATGATATATAGAGTTACTTACTAGATAGATGATAAATGTAATTATTATATAATATTTATATTTATTTATAATTTAGATGAGTGAGTGTAGATTCCCAGAAGATAGATCATCAATCACACAGTGGTACAGTGCACAACCATTTTTTTTTAAATTATATTTTTGCTCTAATTTTAAGTGCTGTTAATTTTTTTTTTTTTTTTTCAAATATTTATTTATATCCAACAAGGACCCATAACAATCAGATAATAATAAGAGAAACATAGCCATTAAATAAAAACAAAAGCAAAGCTTTTTCCAAACCATAGCTTGGGTATAACAAATGTACATATAGTATATAAATTATTACACATTCAATACTATGTTATAGGTACACATCAACTCTTTGGATGTGTCTTATGTAAATAAAAAGAATAACCCAGATAATAATATTATGCTTCGTGATACTCTATACCTTGTTGAGTTTTTATTTTTACATAGAAAAACAGCACAATACCCCAAAACAAAAAAAAAAATAATAAAAAATACTAATAATAAAAAAAAAAAAAAAAAAAAAAAAAAAGGAAAAAAGAACCCTTCACCATCTCCCCAGCAGAACTAGTTCAGAATTACGTAAGGGATGTATCAAATATTCAATTTCCGTAGGAGAAAAAACTTTTATAAATGCTGACCATTTGAGAAAGAATTTAACAACATGGACATCATTATCAACACTAATATTATATTGTTCAAGAATACATTGTTTTTTTAAACAGTTTTTAATTTCTGATATACTAGGGACTGTAAGCGTTTTCCATTTTTTAAAGATAAGATATCTAACAGCCAATATAGTTATATTAATAAACTTCACATTGAGTTGTCTATCTTCTGGGTCAAGAAAGAGAAAAATTATATGTCTGCCTATCAAATTTAATGATGAGAGCTTTAGTATCTTACAAAGCCAAAATTGGACTTTGGACCATACGTTTTTAATTTTAGGGCAGGTCCATAACATGTGCAGGAGGTTTGCAGAGGGAAACGAGCATTTAGGACATGTAATAAAATTCATACTGCCGCATCTCGCTCCTTTTTCTGGTGTAAAATATGTCATATGTAACAACTTCAAATGAGATTCTCTCCATGTGGCAGAAAGGGTTGTTTGAGTAACCTTTCGAATTGAGAGAGAAGGTATTTTAGATTCTACTTCCTGAGATAACAATGTGGCCCAGTTAATAGCAATTTTATCAAGATTAATTGTGCCCCTGTCGGAGACAATAATCAAATAGCATGGAGATATTGACATGAGTCCATTTTTTGCCAGAATAAACCAGTTCTCTATGTGCCCCAGTGACCAATTCCAGCCATACTCATTCACTAACTTCATAGCATAGTGTCTAGCCTGAAGATAGGCAAAAAAGTTTCTCTGGGAGATATTGAATTCCACCCTAAGAGCATCAAATGATTTCACACATCTTTTTTCTATGTCAAGTATCTGAAGAACATTAACAAGCCCTTGGGTCTTCCACTCTAAAAAGATTGAAGATGGTGTTCCTAACTGAAATTGTGGGTTCCCCAAAAAACCTAGGAAACTCGACACCCGGTGTTCTATTCCTAACAAGGTACATATCTTTCTCCAAGCTAGGATTATATTATATATAGATCTACAGCGTTTAACTTGGGGTGGGATATGAGTAGTGTCGAGATGAATCAACGCAATAGGTGAAAAAGGATACAAAATACTGCTCTCTAAGTCATTATTTGTAACATAATTATGAGCAAAAAGCCAATCTGCTAGAATACGAACCAAAAATACATAATTATATACTCGTAAATCAGGTAAAGCCGGGCCTCCGGATCCTATTGGAAGGGAGAGTTTTGCAAGTGATATTCTGGATTTCCTACCCTGCCACAGGAAAAACCGGAGTTGTGAATTGAATAAACTTAAATTGTTCTTTCTTAAAATCAAAGGAATATTTTGGAGGACATATAGAATTTTTGGCAATAAGATCATCTTATAAGCTGCTATGCGTCCGGACAATGACAAGGGTAAAGTCTGCCAGTTCTTAAAAACTGATTTAACCTTATTCAACACAGGAGGAATGTTCAGGGAATACCAAGAATCAGGATTACTTGAGACATTTATACCCAAATATCTAAATGAGTCATTCACTATAGAGAAGGGTACATTTATAGGAGAGCTGTCTGTGTGCCTTATCCAGAGAAGTTCAGATTTCTTTATATTTACCTTATATCCTGAAAAGGAACCAAACTGTTGTATAGTTGATAAGAGAATAGGTAAATTTCTACGTAAATTAGAAAGATAAATGAGAATATCATCAGCATATAATGCTATTTTCAACTCCCGCCCAGCCACCCCAATCCCCTCCAATCTCTGTCTTATCATTATAGCAAAAGGTTCTATAGCAATATTAAAAAGGAGCGGGGAAAGGGGACACCCCTGCCTAGTCCCCCTATACAGAATTATTTCTGGGGATAGCTGGCCATTTACTATCATTCTTGTGGAGGCTGTACGATAAAGTTTTTCAATAAACTTAGCAAAATTACCTTTTAGCCCAAATTGTTCTAATGAAAATAGAAGATGATCATGGTAAACTGAGTCAAAGGCCTTTTCGGCGTCTATAGCCAAAATTGCCAAGTCTGGAATACCTCCCTCCTCTGAATGATCAGCATCCGTACCATTCGAAAAGTAATCCAAGGTGAGCAGGAGTTCCCTTATTTTGGCCGCAGAGTTCCTATTCTTCATAAAACCAGCCTGATCTGGGCTAATAATCAAAGGAAGAAGGGACTGGAGTCTCTGGGCGAGAATCGTAGTCAACAATTTATAATCGGTGTTCATCAAAGCTATGGGTCTATATGACTCGGCCATTCTTGCATCTTTGCCCTTTTTTAAAATTAAAGACGTGTATGAAGCTGTAAAATTAGATGAGGGTTCATTTCCCTCTATATATATATAGTTAAATAACGAGGTTAAATCAGGTATTACAGTGGAAGGTATCATTTTATAGAACTCATTAGGTATTCCGTCCGGGCCGGGTGCTTTGTTATATGCCAAATTTTTAATTGCCTTTGCAACTTCTATTTCCGTAATGGGGGATTCAAGTTCCTTAATTAGACTAGGTGTTAATATTGGAAAAGAGATTTCTCCCCAGAATTTCTGACGTTCTGTGAAGTCAGAAGTCCTGGGGGAGTATATTCCCTTATAGTAATCATAAAAAATTTGAACAAGATCCTGAGAGGAACTAAACATCTGTCCCTCTTTTTCTAGGGAATCTATTAACTGAGAACCTAAGTCCTGCCTTACCAGTCTAGCCAAAAGTTTTCCAGTCTTGTTCCCATATTTGTAAAGTTTCGCAGAAAACCGAACTTCCTGCTGAGTAGATTTATAAAGTAGAAATGAGTCTCTCTCTTCTAATGCAGCAATATATTTAACCCATTTCTGAGACGTCTTTTCTAATAGATATGAGTTATAAGCATTTGTAACTGCGCGAAGAAGTTCATTTTCGCGTTTTTTAAATTTCTTGGTACGCCTAATGGTGTATGCCAGAATTTCCCCCCTCAGCACTGCTTTAGCAGTTTCCCAGAACAAAGAAGGACGGGCTCTAGCCTCCGCATTAAATAAGGCAAAGTCCTGAAACTTAGTTTCGAGGAAGCCTCTGAATCCAGAATCAGCAGACAAATATTTAGGAAAGAAAAACCGATTATTTATATGTGAAAGGCCAGTCGTATAAATCTCAAAGCAGATTGGAGCATGATCAGATACCACAATAGGCAAAATTTGAGCTGATACTTTGTGTTTACAAAGTCTTTCATCAACCAAAAATAAATCAATCCGTGACAGTGATTCTCTCTCAAATTAGAAAAAATCCTGGAGAACAACTTTGCCTCGAGATTATCTCTTTTAGTTTTTTTGACTAATGGCTGCTGCCTCATTCTATCAATTGGGTATTGAGGATCCATATTAAAGTCACCAGCTAAAATTAAAAAACCCTCTGCACATGTCATAAGCCTGGCCTGAAGTGTATCCCAAAATGAGAGATTAAAAACATTTGGAGCATATACATTGCATAAAGTATACAAAACATTAGCAACCTTAATTTTCAGTATGATATATCTCCCCTCATCTGATTCACTTTGTATTATCTCATATTTGAGTTTTTTACCCAGAAGAATAGCAACTCCGCCTTTTCGGCTAGAACTAGAAGAAAAAAAGACCTCCTTAACCCAAGAAGATTTTAGTTTAAGAATTTCTTGAGTCTTTAAGTGGGTTTCTTGTAGAAAAGCAATAGCAGTACCTATTTTCTTCAAATAGGAGATTATCGTTTTTCTCTTAATAGGAGAAGTTAGCCCTCCTATATTCCATGAGGTAAATTTAATCCCAGTCATTATAGTAGGTATCTATGTTCAAGAAGGGAAGATGGTGAGGGAGAAAAAGAGGAGAAGAAAAAAAAAAAAAGGGAAAAGGAAAACCCCAAAACATACGACTAATCCACCTGAGCCGTCTGTTGCCCATTTGCTGAAAAGGGCCCATCTTAGAAGAAGAAAAATGAAAAATAACAGATCTATTCTAATTTTTACCAAGGATAAAAAAACTAAATAGTGTGTCACCTCAACTGCTCAGGTGTGCAGTTTTTGGTGAAAAAAGATTCTGCCGTACGGGCAGAATCAAAAAAATGCAAAGTGTTGTTGCACACAAGTCGTAACCTGGCAGGATGTAAGATTGTCGCTCGCAGACCCTGCTGTATGAACTTAGTACATACCGGAGCCAACTGCCTTCTTTTTGAGGCAGTTTCAGCTGCATAGTCCTGAAATAAAAGGATTTTTGTACCTTCCAGTAATATAGGTTGATTTTTACGAAAGGCTTGTAAGAATGTAATCTTGTCCTGGTAATTCAGGAATTTAGCTATGATTGGCCTTGGCCTCATATTTTCTTTAGATAAAGGTGATGGCCCTAACCTGTGCACCCTTTCTATAACTGGCTGGGTTTGAGGTATGTTCAACAATGCTGGTAATGTTTGTGTTATGAATTTATTTAAATCCTCAAACTGCTTCCCCTCAGGTACCCCCACTACTTTCAAGTTATTGTGCCTAGCGCGATTTTCCAAGTCTTCTACTTTATTTTGCAATTTAGCAAGGGCTGAGGAAGTGGTTTCTAGTTTACTGTTTTGAGCTAGAGTGAGATCTTCTAAGTCAGAGACTCTCTGTTCAACTTCAGAGAATCTTTCCGAGAATTGTTTGACTTCTGTAGCTAGCTGCGCAATATCTTGTTTGATTTCTATTCTAAGTGAATCAAACTTGGGTGCAAGAGCAGCAGAGATATTTAAGACTAGAGACTGTGTATCAGCAGAATCAAGTAAATTTGACGATTCTTGGGTTACCAATTGTGGCTCACCCACAGGCTCTGTATTAGGTCTATGTTTTTTATCCCTCTGTCTAGCCGACATGACTGAAGGTGATGTGCGAGATTGTGTATGTAGAAATTTATCCATAAAATAATGGGAGTGGATTGTGATAGGGAGCAAAAAAAAAGAAAGAGACAAACTAATCTACTGACGAAGGGAGGGAGGTGTGAAGGATATGTGAAAAAGAAAGGTGCACACTTTTGTGTATTGTTTGAGGTTATCTTCTCCTCTAAAAGGAGAGAGAAAAAAGAAAAATTAACCGTGAACTAAGTGAGTCAGGTTCAGTCATGCTGGTGACAAGATAAGATATATCATAACACAGAAAAGGGGTCCTACTGTGGAGCCCACAGTTTTCTAATCTTTAAGAAAGCCCTCAATAGTGATTAATATACCGTTTTAAATTTTCAGCTGAGAACAGAAAAAACAGTGTTTAACAACTCAAGTCTCCTAGTCCTAGGCCACCAGGTCCATATTTTATAAATTTTAGAAAGAAATCAGCTTTTAAGGTACTTTTAAACTAGTTGATACTCAGATTATTTCGCCTGTGTGTATCTGGCACACCAGATTACTTGTAGGCTATTAACACACCTTTAAACTAAGTATAATTCACTTCTATGAGACCAATACTCATGATATATTTTAACAGAGCTTGATGTAACTTAAAAACTTAAGCAAAGCTATATAGAGTAATCCAATGTTATAATACGTTTGCTGTGGGTCTGAGAAAGAAACAAAAGAAACCCCCAGTCAATTAGTAACAGTCTGAATGGTTCAGGAAATATGATAATACAATGTTTCACATTTTGCTGCTACAAATTAACAACATACAGTTTCCAGGAGAAATATATACCAGTTAGAAACTAGGGGGTTCTAGATTTTAAGTTGTCATAAATACAAACTAAAGAGAACAAACCTAGCAAATTTAGGTATTGTAAAGCGCTTATAGGCCAATAGCCGTTATTTATATCAGGGTCAAACACACCTCTAAACTAAATATAATTTACTTCTATGAAGCCAATACTCATAGTATATTTTAACACAGCTGGATGTGACTTCAAAACTTAGGCAAAGCTACATAGAGTAGTCCGGTGTTATAATACATTTGCTGTGGGTCTGAGAGAGAAACAAGCGAAAACCCCCAGTCAATTAGTAACAGTCTAAATGATTCAGGAAATAATAATAATACAATGTTTCACATTTTGCTGCTATAAATTAACAACATACACTTTCAAGGAAAAATATATACCAGTTAGAAACTAAGGGGTTCTAGGTTTTAAATTATCATAAATAGCAGCTAAAGAGAACAGATGTAACAAGTTTAGGTGTTATACAGCGCTTGCAGACAAATAGCCGTTATTTATATCAAGGTCAGGCTGGCTGGCATAGCTTATAGATTATGTGCAAACCCCAGCAAAGGGGAAAAAAGAGCAAATAATAAGGGTCCAGTACTGAGCCAAGTCATTCCAGGGTAGAGGCAGCTAAAAAGGAAAACAAAACTGCAAGTTTTATCCCAGGAGTTCTACGTTACCCAGAACCAATAGACCAAGTTTTGAGCAGGGGATAACCAGCGATCATCAGCCTCAGCCCCCCCTCACGCAGCATCGGTGGGAAGGGGAGCGTCTTCCAGGTCGAGGAAACAGCGATTGCCGGGAAACAAATCAGCAGGCTGCGACACACGGGTACCAATAACCTCGTCTCTTGCGTTTTTTCAAAGAAGCCGGTCAGCTATTCTCAAGGGTATGACTCATATGCTGCTACAATCACTCCACCAGCCGAGATCGATAACATTCCTGAGTCTCAACACCTTGGCTAGAGGCAGAAGAAAGAGGGCAGAGGCGGGAGTGAAGGCATCCACAACTACCGCTCCAGCAGCTCCACGTTATCCTCCCCGGACCCAACACTGCACCAGGGATCGACCCGTCTCCTCCAGCAGTGGCCCCCCTCACGCAGCACCGGTGGGAGGGGGAATGCCACTTCAGCGCAGGAATGCAAGAGAAAAAAAAAAAAAAAAAACGGGCTACACCATCCGCACCCGCTGCTCTAGCCACAATGCCGGTGTGATGTACAGGTAACTCCAGCTCCTAGGTATTCAATAAAGCTGTACACAGGAGAGCGGTAAGTTCTCAGAGTCCACACAACTTAGGATAAGTGCAGCGCCTCTCACCTCCGTCCTCCGTTTCAATTTATTCAGCAGTAATCGGGAATTTGACTTGCCTGTTGGTTTAGCTGAGCACTTCTTCTTGGGTTACCCCGGCTTAATAAGGAGATTGTGTGACAACAACCGTTTTTTAAAGGGTATTAATTTTGCTGTAATGATAAGTCCTTTTTCAGGGCTGCTACCTGCAGCTATTTAGTGCAATGTCAGGGCACTATAGAGTTTCCAGCAGCGGTGATATTCAGCAATACAAGCCACCCTAAACTAGAGGGTTTTAGGCGCGGTTCCACACCAACAGCTTGTAGGTAGGAGAGATCAGAACAGGTGCAGCACCTGATCACACACCTGTGCTCCTCCTCCGGAAGCTCCTCAAGTGCTGTTAATTTTAAATGAACAATACATTACCATTACCCTCCCTTATTATACCAGTTTGCAGTCCAGTAGTGTACCATAATCCATAACACAAATATTTTTTTATAATTAATCAAAAATGATCTATTGATCTCATTCTATATTCTATTCTGTAATTTATGTTTCCAAAAAGTAATTTTTGTTTAATAAAAAATGTATTTTGTCATTCTTTATGAATAAATGCTGCTGCAGTACAATGCAAGTAATTTAAAAATAAAAAAAAAAATGAGAAAAAAAAATAAAAATCATGTTTTATTGTAAGCTGCAATGCAAGTCAGTTTGTTTTCTTTATCATTGCTGCTCGGCTAGTGCTGCAACATTAAAAAATCATTAATGCATTTTGGTGATCCAAAATATTCAAAATAGCATGATGCTTAAATGTGCAATCTGCATTCATTGTGTCAGGTGTGCAATGCCCTATTAACCTGTCCATAAGCATTGTGCATCCACAAAATAGCAGGTCTGAATGAATTTTGCCTAACCAATTATGTTTAAGAAATAAGAAAATAGCTAAGCTAATATAAGTCAAATCAATTGCGAATGCTGTTTAAAATTGTATGCTCTATTGCTGGATTGATTCAGAACCCAAAACAAATTAGTTAAAAATTAAATTAAGAAAAAACATTTTTTTTACTTGTCTCTCCCAGTCCATTACTGTTTCTGTGACTGTTAGTTTGTTGTCTTTCCAAAAAGTAGAACTTGTCTCCCCTGACCACCCCTATTCTATATTGTCTAATTTTTCCTCCCTCCCACCACCTTATTCTAAAAATCTTTTATGTTCACATTGTTCAACCAACAACAAAGACTGCCTGTGTGTTGTCTACTATTAGTATCAAGTTCAACAAAGTCAGCCAACAGCTGTTCCAGATTGCAGCCTGTTTCTTCTTCTACAACAGCAAGGTCATCCACATCCTGTAGCCTGTTTCTTCTTCTACAACAGCAAGGTCATCCACATCCTGCAGCCTGTTTCTTCTTCTACAACAGCAAGGCCATCCACATCCTGTTTCTTCTTCTACAACAGCAAGGTCAGTCATCGAAAGCCAGTGTCTTCTTCTACAACAGCAAGGTCAGTAATCGAAAGCGAGTATCTTCTTCTACAACAGCAAGGTCAGTCATCGAAAGCCAGTGTCTTCTTCTACAACAGCAAGGTCAGTCATTCAAAGCAATTGTCTTCTTCTACAACAGCATGGTCAGTCATCCAAAGCCATTGTCTTCTTCTACAAAAGCAAGGTCAGTCATCCAAAGCCAGTGTCTTCTTCTACAACAGCAAGGTCAGTCATCCAAAGCCAGTGTCTTCTTCTACAAAAGCAAGGTTAGTCATCCAAACTAAGCCAGTGTCTTCTACAACAGCAAGGTTAGTCATCCAAACTAAGCCAGTGTTTTCTACATCAGCAAGGTCAGTCATCCAAACTAAGCCAGTGATTTCTACAACAGCAAGGTCAGTCATCCAAAGACAGTGTATTCCACAACTGCAAGGTCAGTCTCCTCCAGTGTTGCCTCAGTCTCAAATAAACATGATGATGAGCAAGCCCATTGTTGTCTTCTTTATATTCAATTAATTTCAAGTGTAAGCCTGTGGTCTCTTGTCTCTTCACAATCAAGGTGACTACATCCTCATTAAGCTAATAGTTGTCTTATTTATATTTAAATGCAAGCCTGTGGTCTCTGGTCTCTCAATCCAGGTGATGTCAATACATCATCAAACCCATTGTTGTCTTCTTTATATTCAAGTGCAGCAAGTCTGTGTTCTCTTTAATCAAGGTGACTGCTTCATCAAGCCCATTGTTGTCTTCTTTATATTCAATTAATTTCAAGTGTAAGCCTGTGGTCTCTTGTCTCTTCTCAATCAAGGTGACTGCTTCATCAAGCCCATTGTTGTCTTCATTATATTCAAGTGCAGCAAGCCTGTGTTCTCTTCAATCAAGGTGACTGCATCATCAAGCCCATTGTTGTCTTCTTTATATTCAAGTGCAAGCCTGTGGTCTCTTGTCTTAATTGCTGCAGATTGTAGAAGAAGATCATCCTCATTATTGATCAAAAAAATTGGGATTTGAAAATCTTTAGGAAGCTTTTTTAAGTCCGCTTTCGCTGCGTCATCTCTTGAAGAAGCTATACTAGCATCATCAGAGCTAAGCTAACAGCATCATTAATCAAGGCCATTCAATTGTTGTCTTTCTATTCTATTCAAGTGCAAGCCTGTGGTCTCTTGTCTATCATTGTGCCATGGTTGCCACCCTACTGATACTGGCAATGTGTGCGGTAGTATAATCTCCTCATTTTCTGTGGCAACTTGCAGTGTGTAGAGTCCAGTAGTTTAAATCTCCTAATTTTTGTTCCAGCTGGTATTTTGTGTGGTGCGCTGTACATAACATTTAAGACGAGTTCTGAAGAGCTGTCCGTGTCCAACAATACCGATGATTATGTTGATGTTGCTAATGAATTGTTGGTGCCAAAGAAAAATCCAACATCAGTTGTTTGGGAATATTTTGGATTCAGAAAAGATGATGTGAAACAGAACCAAGTAATCTGCAAGACTTGTGGAACGAGTGTTGCAGCAAAACAAAGTAACACATCAAGCCTGTTCCAGCACCTTAAACAGCGGCATAAGGAAATCTGAACTATGTATGGCAAAAAAAAAAAACTGATAGAGAAAAAAAAAGACAACACAAACAAGCTGTGAAGCTAAAGTTGAGCAGCAACAATCAATCATAAAGGCATTGGCAAACGCAGTGACATCACTATATATGAAGACCTCTAAAAGGCATAGAGAAATAACCAACGCTATTGGATATTATATATGCAAAGACATGGTGCCTGCATACACGGTTAGTAAAGAAGGCTTCAAAAGAATGATACACACACTCGACAAGAGATACCAACTGCCATCTCGCAATTACTTCTGGAGAAAACTAAGTCAGTGTATCACATGTGAAACCAGTTCTGCATCTATTAAACACAAAGATACTGGCTCTGGAGGAAGATGATTCTGACCATAACAAGACACTGAAATCCAAAATTCTTGAATTTATGAATAGAATTTATGAAGATGAAGATACTCAAGATCTGCTAGATATTGCTGGCATCATTCCTTGATCCACGATTCAAGACAACCTACATAAATGCGGAAAAAATTACAAGCATCAAGGCCAGGGTGATGTCTGATATGGCCATTGTGTCTGAACAGCAAGTTGTGTAAGCAATCAGCAGTCCCCCATGCAAAGTAATAGATGAATGTAGAAGAAACTGTGCCATAAATGCCATAAACAGGGCCGGTTCCAACTTCCAATGTTTTGTATTGTATTCTCTCTTTTAAATTTGAAAAATGTACTCTTACTGTACTATGCTGCAGTGCTACTGCTATTAGTTGATGCATGGATGTTAAAAACTGGTTGCAGGATTTACCTTGTGAGTGCCACATCTCTCATGTTTTCCTGGATAGTCACTCAGCTAAATGACTAACACACATGAAGAAGGGTGCATTGACTACCTAAATTACTACATTTAGAAACACAAATCATCAGTCAGTCAAATAAATCAATCAAATCAGTCAAAAATCAATCAAATCAGTCAAAAATAAAGTCAGCAGTTTTCAGGTTTCTCCATGCCTACACTGCTTCATTCATTTGTTACTCATACCACAGCTAGACTGACTGCCCATTAGAAAACATGGACAATGTGGTAAGAACTGGCCAGCTAATTTCATTTCAATTAGCTTTGTGTGTCTTGACTTCACTTGTTTGTATTTTGTACTCTAAGTATAACTGTTCTTAGTGTTATGCACTACAGAATAGCTGTGTGATGTAATATGACAGCCAGTGCAGGATGTCAGGATTGACCTTCACTCGGCTAAATGACTAACACATGAAGCAGTGTGCATTGTACTATCGAAATTACTATACGTAGAAACACAAATCATCAGTGAGTCAAATCAATCAAATCAGTCAAAAATGAATCAAATCAATCAGAAAAGTGCTGAATTTACATGAAGAAGTGTGCATTGTACTACCTAAATTACTATACGTAGAAACACAAATCATCAGTCAGTCAAATCAATCAATCAAATCAGTCAAAAATCAAGTCAGCAGTTTTCAGGTTTCTACATGCATACACTGCTTCTTTTATTACTCATACCACAGCTAGACTGACTGCCTAAGAAAACATGGACATGGACAATGTGTCAAGAACTGGCCAGTGGCCAGGTAATTTAATTTCAATTAGCTTTGTGCGTCGTCTTGAGTTCACTACTTGTTTGTATTATGTACTCTAACTATATTAGTGTTCTGTTATGTACTACAGAAAAGCTGTGTGATGTAATGACAGGCAGTGCAGGATGTCAGGATTGACCTTGTCAGTGCCACATCCCTCATGTTTTCCTGGACACTGTGGACAGTTACTCTGCTGCATTTGCTATGTATTCATTTAGCTGTGGGTGTATTGCACTACCTTTACAGTATACTATCTTGTACACAAATCATACTGCTGTAAATTCAGCACTTTTCAGGTTTGTCCATTCATATACTGCTTCATATGTTAATCATACCACAGTTAGAATGACTGTCCAAGCAAACATGACAATGGTGTGTCAGAAGACCTAAGAACTGGCTAGTTGCTACTATGTAACCACAGCACAGGCAGCTAATTTTATTTTAACTATTTTGTGGTTTATATTTTTATGCTCCAAGAGTGTATTGGACTTTGAGAAAACATGTACATTAAGATTCTGTAGTGTTAAATAAACTTTTCAATGAAAAATTAAGGCGTTATAGTAATTTTTAAGAAAATCACGCTTAAAATCGCAATCGCAGTTTTATTTAAAATATATTTATCAGTTAGTGCTGGACAGGAATTGCTTGATAATCTTTGTCTTGTTGAATATTAATTTGAATCTTTTCCTCCTGCACCAATGGCATGTTAATACTTTAACAAACAGGCTATTGTTACTGGCTTCTATGGGTAATATAGTAGGTTGCTGACAACACTATTTTTGTACAAACAATTTTCTGACTATTTAGGTGGTCTTTCTTGTTGCCGTGCAATCTCTATTATAAATATTAAATTCCTAGGGATAGATACAAATATATAGCATATGTAGATATGGCAGGTTTTGACAAAACGGAGTGGGACTTTAATATGAATGAAATCTTTTCTTTACCAGGTAGCTCAACTACTACTGACCAAAATTCAGAAGATAGCCAGAGTATATTTAAAACTTTCAAAATTTACAAAACTAAAATCTTGAAAGAGCAAAAATTAAAATGGGAGATTTCAAGTTTAAATAAATATCTTGAAGCCAAAATGATCCCTAGGGGCCTACGCGTTAGAAAAGACCTGGCTCAATTCTGAATGAACCCTTGTTGGAGGATTTTCAGAAAAAATGGGATAACTATGCGAGTGAATGTGCATTTAATTGGATGAGACTTATGATTGATGAGAATGAATTGAGACTTAAATAAATACAAATTGATTTAACTGAAGCAAAAGAAAAAAAAGTTGATGAATGGAAAAGTAATGAGCAATATGACAAACTTATGGGAGTGGCCAAACCGGAGGTCAGGAAAATTCAAGATACAATTAAATTTAGAAAAAAGGAGAAAATTTGAATGAGACTGGAATGACTATCAAAAAAATAAAGTTTACAACTATTCATTAAATCAGACCAGTAGTTCAGAATCAGGAGGCTCATTTATGGAAGATAAAAATAAACAAAGATTCAGACAAAGACGAGGTAGAAGGGATTTTTTAGGCCAGAGACAAGAAGAGAAAAAATAACCAGGAGGGGAGGTAGAAAGCACAAGACAAACAACACAAGAAAGCAAGAAATACCCACTCAGGAATCAATTAAAAGAGAAGCAGAAAATTTAATAAAAACTAAAAAAGTAGTAAACCTCTCTGAAGCAGATCTTTCAGACTACCAAATTCAAGTGTTGGGTAAGGGACTATCATTTGCACCCACAAATAAATGTGATAAATTTACTGTGGTTCAGGATTTAAACCTTTTTGCAAGAAAACTAATATTAAAGAAAACTTTTGAAAACAAACCACATGATAATACACTTGATATAAGAGATCGTCAAATTTTGTTAAAGCTGGAAGAATTGTCTTCAGAGAATTACCCCCAAGAAATATAAACTACATCACATATAGGATTTAGCACTCTTAAAAGTAAATCAACTCATATGCCTTCATTATTAACAGTACCAAGTGTGCACAATTTCATAAAACTAGTAGAAAAAGACATTAGAAATGGATAATAATTTAAAAACAGTTAAAAACTTAACAAATAAACAATTGTCAGCTTTAAAAGATTTGCAAGCAAACAACAACATTACCATTAAGCCTTCAGATAAAGGTGGGAATGTTGTGGTACTAAATACAAAAGATTATTTACAGGAATGTACAACACAAATAAATGATAAGCAACATTACAAAAGTTTAAAAAGTGATCCTACAGAATTTTACTCTCAACAACTAGATAATATCCTGGGGGAAGCACTGAAACAGGGTATAATTAATAAACGGGAATATGACTATTTAAAAGTGAAGTACCCAATAACCCCTACTTTCTATACAATCCCAAAATTGCATAAGGGTAAGATGCCTCCGCCTGGAAGGCCCATAATTTCTGGAATTGGCTCCCTTACTGAAAAAAATTCTGAATATGTTGATTATAATCTGAGACACTTTCTTGAAACTCTACCCTCTTTTGTAAAAGATTCATCTGATGTTTTAAAAAAAACTTGAAGGCCTCTCTATTCTCGTAAACACTTTATTAGTAACAATTGATGTGGAAGGATTATATTCTTAAATTCCACATGATAAAGGAGTAGAAATATGTAGATTTTTTCTGGAACAGAGAGGTCAAACATATAATGAACATACACAATTTGTAGTCTCCCTTCTGAATTTTTTACTGAGACATAATTATTTCACGTTTAATCAAAAAATGTATGAACAAACACTAGGTACAGCCATGGGCACTTGTTGTACACCTACTTATGCTTTGCCTGTACCTAGGCTTTTGGGGAAAGGAAGTAATTTGGGATGGCATATATAAAGACTATATAGGATTATGGATATGTTTTATAGATGACTTATTACTGCTCTGGGAAGGCGCAGAAGAAAAACTAGAAGATTTTATGAAATCTTTGGATATCAACAATTATAATTTAAAATTTACTTTTACTTACAGTAAAACTGAAATTAGTTTTTTGGACTTAATAAGGAATGAAAATCAGTCAATTATCACTGCCACTAATAGAAAAGAAACAGCAGGGAATACACTGCTACGAGCAGATAGTCATCATCCTACTCACTTACTTTACAATAAACCATATGGTCAATATCTGAGACATAGGCGTAATTGTACGCAAGTAGACACCTTTAAAATAGAGGTGAGAAATTTAAAACAAAGATTCAAGGAACGAGGGCATTCACAAGATTGCCTCAAAAGGGCTTATAGTAAAACAAGATATTTGGATAGACAGGAAATTGTATATAAACCAAAAAGCAATGAAAAAAATGATGTTGTTAGGTTTATAAGTACATATAATGATTCCTGGGCAAAAATAAGATCTATTCTTGTCAGACATTGGCATGTTTTAACCCTTGATTCCTCAATAGCAAAATGTGTAGGTACTGTACCACAAATGACAGCCAGAAAAGCACCAAACCTTAAAGACAAACTAGTTAAAAGCCATTTTGTCCTATATAGAGATAGCAATTGGTTATCTAAATATAAAAAAGCTAATGGTAATTTTCGCTGTACAAAATGTTCAGTTTGTAGTAACATGGTAACAGGAAATAAATTCATCAATAATTATGGTCAACTATGGCACATAAAGGGACATATAAATTGTCTCAGTGAAGGAGTAGTGTACTTAGTCTACTGTAGTTGTCCTTGTTATTACGTAGGGAAAACCTACAGAGGGGTAAAGGAAAGAATTAAAGAACATAAAAGAGATATAAAAAATAAAGTAATAGATACTAGTAGTGTAGCAAGACATTTCTTTCTAAAACATAATAGTAATAAACACGAACTTAAATTTAGGGGCCTTCAGAAAACTGATCTTCAAGAGAGAGGAGGTAATCTAGACAAATTATTACTACAAAATGAATGTAAATGGATATTTAACTTAAAAACACTTGCTCCACTAGGTATGAATGAAGAAATAAATTATGCATGTTTTCTGGGAGAATGAATGACTGGAAAGCACTCTGTAAAATCCATTCCTGAAATAAAACTGAAATATAGTTTATTTTAAATCATAAGAAGTAAAATGTATCAAAGTCCTAATCCCAAATCCATAATAAAATTAATTTTCTATAGGTACTCTATAGAGACATACCACAAGCATATGTCAAAAATTAGACAAGCAATTAATTAATTGTTATTATAGAATATACATATATAAAAATTATATTCATCCAAAACTGTATATCTATTATGAATTAAACAATATTTACAGTTAATATGATCTTCAAGATTGTTGATTTATTTCTAAGGAGTCTTAGTATTAGCAATATTGTTGTTAGTTAATATGTTATTTACAAACTAACTAAATTACTGTTTCCATAAAGTAAAATACGTAAAGTATAAAAAATTGTATATATTGTAATATAGTATTGTATATTAAGTAACACGAGTTCTTTATTGTTACATCATTGTTACCATTTTACCCCAAACATTTCTGTAACATTTCAAAAGGCTTCAAAATGGGAGGAGTTTTTCTCTGTGTCCAGATCTTTAAAAGAAATCACAGGTATTCATAGTCATGTGACTTTCATTGGAGCCGGAAGAAGCCCCAGAGCCTAAGGGGTGAAACGCGCGTAGCTGGCAAGTCGTTTTTGGGAGAAACACAGGCAGATGTTTTCAAGCAAGGGACGTTGTTCTGAGGAAACGTCAGGTGGTGCATCTATTGGAAACCAAACACACTTTATACCCAGGAGGTGTTGATCCGCGAACAGTGGGACTCCTCAAAGAACCGCAAGTATTTACCGCTATGGCGGACACTTGAGAATGCTTAAAGTGTGCGTTTGTCATCAACACTACAGCTATAATTACCCGTGCACAGGATCACGTGCAGTTGCCTAAACAAGAGGTAGTGGTTAGCTGGCATCAATTGTCCTGACATACTCAGACTACCCGCTGCATACCTACATAAGGATAACTTTATTTTTGGGAATTGAACTTCCGTATCGTAGTGCTGCAAATTTGAAATATTTCTGTGACTTTAAACAGGAATTACTGATTGTCATCTTTTTTCAATTATAAGAGGTTGAGAGTGCACTCAATTATTATTTTTTCTTTTTATTTGTATCTTTAAATCATTTAATCATGTTTGGGAATCATAGTGCACTATGATAGGGAGCTTCAGGTATTAGGTTAATCTATGCCTTGTGTTTGCCCCAATAAATGCTTTTTATATGCTCCCCCTTTGTTAGTTGTGATTTCACTTGTATTTTGACATAGGTAATTTTATTAGGTAAGTTGAGGTATCTTAGACCTAGGCATTATATCCGTTAATTTTAAACGTTATCAGTTAGTGCTGGACAGGAATTGCTTGATAATCTTCGTCTTGTTGAATATTCATTTGAATCTTTTCCTCCTGCACTAAACAGGCTATTGTTACTGGCTTCTATGGGTAATATAGTAGGTTGCTGACAACACTATTTTTGTACATATATATATAGCTAATTTTTTTCCAATATCACCCAGCCCTATAGTACTGATTCTCAACATCTACCCCCTTAACCCTTTGAGTGCTAAGCATTTTGCCACCTGGATGCTAAGCACATTTGAGGGTTTTTTAATTTTTTAAAATATTTTTTTTTTACTTTTTTTTTTTTCTTTTCAGATCCCCAAGACTTATACCGTTGTAAGGGTTAGGCGATTACCTTTCTAACGGTGGGGCTTGGGGGTCTGTAGCTGCTTAGATACAGGCCTCTAAGCAGCATGCCCCCTTTCCCTATATTGTCCATTTTTAATAAAGTTTTGCAGTGATGTCATCACGTCATTGCGCATGACATCACCACGCAAAACATGAAGCCCCCGCGATGCCTGTCATTATACAGGCCCGATTGCCAATGTAGGAGCGTGTGGCAGCCCCCAGATCTCCCTCAAGGTGGGAGAGTGCTAGAGACGGCTCTGAGCTATTAGCACCTGATTGGGAAACTCTGCGACAGTTCAGAGCCGTCATTAGCACTCAAGGGGTTAAGGAGTCTAAGTAAATCATTTGAATCGAGTAGAAAGGCTTTGTTGTCTTGGACCACAGGTTGCAGCCAAGTATGTAGACCTTAGGAGGATACAATGTGGTGTCCCGGGGGTTTCACTAGCGTCTTGTAGATTTTGGCGATAATGTAAAGGATAGGTGTTTTAGGGCAATCTGTGGTCATGTACTTTCCCAATGACTCTGTTAAATAGCCCTGATTTACACCAAATTCTACTAACGTCTAAAGTAGTTTTTTTTTAATTTTTCTGTTGGGTCATAGGTAAGCTTTTTGCAGGTATTGATTTCATTAGGTTGTGCCATAATGTCACTACGATAGTCTACATAGTCAAGTAGGACAATGGCACCCCCTTTATCCGCTGGGCGGATGACTATGGTGTTGTCTCCCTGTAATAACTTTGAATAGCCTCACGTTGTCTTCTTGTGAGGTTATCCGTCCATTTTGTTTGTGGGAACCTCTCCAGCTCCTGTTCTTGTACCATCCTGATGAATGTTTTTATACTGGCAATAAAGCTTATCGGATCAAATCTACTCTCTTTACCAGAGATATAAAAACCCTTCTTGGGCAATTTTTCTTGGTACTGAAAATGTTCTTTGACCTTTAGTTGTCTCTGAAATCTATGCATATCGATCATAAAATCAAGTTCCGTCACTCTTATTAGAGACAAAAGAAAGACCTTTATTTAATACACTGGTTAATACAAGGTCTGTAAAAGTGTGGGAACTTATGTTTATCACAATATCGCTATCTTCGGTTATCTGCCTCTACGTGGTGGTCTGTGTGTGACCCTTCTCCAACCTGAGAAATGGCCGCCTCTGTCCCATCGGGATCATGTCTGAACCCCTAAAAAACATAATTTATGTAAGAACTTACCTGATAAATTCATTTCATTAATATTGGCAAGAGTCCATGAGCTAGTGACATATGGGATATACAATCCTACCAGGAGGGGCAAAGTTTCCCAAACCTCAAAATACCTATAAATACACCCCTCAACACACCCACAATTCAGTTTAACGAATAGCCAAGCAGTGGGGTGATAAAGAAAGGAGTAGAAAGCATCAACAAAGGAAATTTGGAAATAATTGTGCTTTATACAAAAAATCATAACCACCATAAAAAGGGTGGGCCTCATGGACTCTTGCCAATATGAAAGAAATTAATTTATCAGGTAAGTTCTTACATAAATTATGTTTTCTTTCATGTAATTGGCAAGATTCCATGAGCTAGTGGTGACATATGGGATATCAATACCCCAGATGTGGATCTTCCACTCAAGAGTCACTAGAGAGGGAGGGAATAAAAATAAAAACAGCCATATTCCGCTGAAAAAATTAATCCACAACCCAAAAAAATAAGTTTATTTCCATTTTTGAAAGAAAAAAACAGAAGAATCATACTGAAACAGCTGCCTGAAGAACTTTTCTACCAAAAATTGCTTCTGAAGAAGCAAATACATCAAAACGGTAGAATTTAGTAAATGTATGCAAAGAGGACCAAGTTGCCGCTTTGCCAATCTGATCAACTGAAGCTTCATTCTTAAAAGCCCACGAAGTGGAGACCGATCTAGTAGAATGAGCTGTAATTCTCTGAGGCGGGGCCTGACCCGACTCCAAATAAGCTTGATGAATCAAAAGTTTCAACCAAGAAGCCAAGGAAATAGCAGAAGCCTTCTGACCTTTCCTAGGACCAGAAAATAAAACAAACAGACTGGAAGTCTTCCTGAAATCTTTAGTAGCTTCCACATAATATTTCAAAGCTCTTACCACATCCAGAGAATGTAAGGATCTTTCCAAAGAATTCTTAGGATTAGGACATAATGAAGGGACAACAATTTCTCTACTAATGTTGGTAGAATTCACAACCTTAGGTAAAAATTGAAAAGAAGTCAGCAAAACTGTCTTATCCTGAAGAAAAATCCAAAAAGAAGACTCACAAGAAAGAGCAGATAGCTCAGAAACTCTTCTAGCAGAAGAGATAGCCAAAAGGAACAACACTTTCCAAGAAAGTAGTTTAATGTCCAAAGAATGCATAGGCTCAAATGGAGGAGCCTGTAAAGCCTTCAGAACCAAATTAAGACTCCAAGGAGGAGAAATTGATTTAATGACAGGCTTAATACGAACTAAAGCCTGTACAAAACAGTGAATATCAGGAAGTATAGCAATCTTTCTGTGAAATAAAACAGAAATAGCAGAGATTTGACCTTTCAAGGAACTTGCAGACAAACCCTTATCCAAACCATCCTGAAGGAACTGTAAAATTCTAGGAATTCTAAAAGAATGCCAGGAGAATTTATGAGAAGAACACCATGAAATGTAAGTCTTCCAAACTCTATAATAAATCTTTCTAGAGACAGATTTACGAGCTTGTAACATAGTATTAATCACTGAGTCAGAGAAACCTCTATGACTTAGAACCAAGTGTTCAATTTCCATACCTTCAAATTTAATGATTTGAGATCCTGATGGAAAAACGGACCTTGAGATAGTAGGTCCGGCCGTAACGGAAGTGGGCAAGGCAGGCAACTGGACATCCGAACCAGATCCGCATACCAAAACCTGTGTGGCCATGCTGGAGCCACCAGCAACACAAAAGACTGTTCCATGATGATTTTGGAGATCACTCTTGGAAGGAGAACTAGAGGCGGAAAGATGTAAGCAGGTTGATAACACCAAGGAAGTGTCAGTGCATCCACTGCTTCCGCCTGAACATCCCTGGACCTGGACAGGTATCTGGGAAGTTTCTTGTTTAGATGAGAGGCCATGAGATCTATCTCTGGAAGACCCCACATCTGAACAATCTGAGAAAACACATCTGGATGGAGAGACCACTCCCCTGGATGTAAAGTCTGGCGGCTGAGATAATCCGCCTCCCAATTGTCTACACCTGGGATATGCACCGCAGAGATTAGACAGGAGCTGGATTCCGCCCAAGCAAGTATCCGAGATACTTCTTTCATAGCTTGGGGACTGTGAGTCCCACCCTGATGATTGACATAAGCCACAGTTGTGATATTGTCGGTCTGAAAACAAATGAACGGTTCTCTCTTTAGCAGAGGCCAAGACTGAAGAGCCCTGAGAATTGCACGGAGTTCTAAAATATTTATTGGTAATCTCGCCTCTTGAGATTTCCAAACCCCTTGTGCTGTCAGAGATCCCCAAACAGCTCCCCAACCTGAAAGACTCGCATCTGTTGAGATCACAGTCCAGGTTGGCCGAACAAAGGAAGCCCCTTGAACCAAACGATGGTGATCTATTCATCATGTCAGAGATTGTCGTACATTGGGATTCAAGGATATTAATTGTGATATCTTTGTATAATCCCTGCACCATTGATTCAGCATGCAAAGCTGTAGAGGTCTCATGTGAAAACGAGCAAAGGGGATCGCGTCCGATGCAGCAGTCATGAGACCTAAAACTTCCATGCACATAGCCACTGAAGGGAATGACTGAAACTGAAGGTGCCGGCATGCTGCAACCAATTTTAAACGTCTCTTGTCTGTTAGAGACAGAGTCATGGACATTGAATCTATCTGGAAGCCTAAAAAGGTGACCTTTGTCTGAGGAATCAAGAAACTTTTTGGTAAATTGATCCTCCAACCATGATTCCGAAGAAACAACACTAGTTGATTCGTGTGAGATTCTGCAGTATGTAAAGACTGAGCTAGTACCAAGATATCGTCCAAATAAGGAAACACCGCAATACCCTGTTCTCTGATTACAGATAGTAGGGCACCCAGAACCTTTGAAAAGATTCTTGGAGCTGTTGCTAGGCCAAATGGAAGAGCAACAAATTGGTAATGCTTGAGAATCTCAGAAACTGATAGTGTTCTGGATGAATCGGAATATGAAGGTATGCATCCTGCAAGTCTATTGTGGACATATAATGTCCTTGCTGAACAAAAGGCAGAATAGTCCTTATAGTCACCATCTTGAAAGTTGGTACTCTTACATAACGATTCAAAATTTTTAGATCCAGAACTGGTCTGAATAAATTTTCTTTCTTTGGTACAATGAATAGGTTTGAATAAAACCCCAAACCTTGTTCCTGAGGAGGAACTGGCATGATTACCCCTGAAGACTCCATATCTGAAACACACTTCAGAAAAGCCTGAGCTTTTACTGGATTTACAGGGATGCGTGAGAGAAAAAATCTTCTCACAGGAGGTCTTACTTTGAATCCTATTCGATACCCCTGAGAGACAATGCTCTGAATCCAATGATTTTGGACAGATTTTATCCAAAAATCCTTGAAAAACCTTAATCTGCCCCCTACCAGCTGAGCTGGAATGAGGGCTGCACCTTCATGTGGACTTAGGGGCAGACTTTGGTTTCCTAAATGGCTTGGATTTATTCCAATTAGAGGAAGGCTTCCAACTGGAAGCAGATTCCTTGGGAGGAGGATTGAGTTTTTGTTCCTTATTTTGACGAAAGGAACGAAAACGGTTAGAAGCCTTAGATTTACCCTTAGGTTTTTTATCCTGAGGCAGAAAAACTCCTTTTCCTCCAGTGACAGTTGAAATAATAGAATCCAACTGAGAACCAAATAAATTATTACCTTGGAAAGAAAGAGATAGTAATCTAGATTTAGATGTCATATCAGCATTCCAAGATTTAAGCCACAAAGCTCTTCTAGCTAATACAGCTAAAGACATGGATCTAACATCAATTTTGATAATATCAAACATGGCATCACAAATAAAATTATTACCATGTTGCAGTAAGCGAGTAATGCTAGATATGTCAGGATCCAAATCTTGTTGCGCTAAATTCTCCAACCAAAAAGTTGAGGCAGCCACAACATCAGCCAAAGAAATAGCAGGTCTGAGAAGATGACCTGAATATAAATAGGCCTTCCTTAGATAGGATTCAAGCTTCCTATCTAAAGGATCCTTAAAGGAAGTACTATCTTCCATAGGAATAGTGGTACGTTTAGCAAGAGTAGAAATAGCCCCATCAACTTTGGGGATTTTTTCCCAAAACTCTATAGATTTTGCTGGTAAAGGATACAATTTTTTAAAGCTTGAAGAAGGAATAAAAGAATTATCTGGCTTATTCCATTCCATAGAAATCATATCAGAAATAGCCCCAGGAATATAAAAAACCCCTGGGGAAATCACAGGAGGTTTAAAAACAGCATTTAAACGTTTATTAGACTGAACGTCAATAGGACTGGTTACCTCAATATCCAAAGTAATTAACACTTCTTTTAATAAAGAAAGCATATACTCTATTTTAAATAAATAAGTCGATTTGTCAGTGTCAATGTCTGAGGAACGATATTCTGAATTAGATAGATCCTCATCAGAAGAGGATAAATTATTATGTTGCTGGTCATTTGAAATTTCATCAGCTAAATGAGAAGTTTTAAAAGACCTTTTACGTTTATTAGAAGGTGGAAATGCAGACAAAGCCTTCAGAATAGAATCAGATACAAATTCTTTAAAATTTACAGGTATATCATGTACATTAGAAGTTGAAGGAACTGCAACTGGTAATGTACTATTACTGATGGAAACACTATATGCATGTAAAAGTTTATCATGACAACTATTACAAATGACATTTGGTGGAATAATTTCTACACTTTTACAACAAATGCACTTAGCTTTGGTAGAACCGATGTCAGGCAGCAATGTTCCAGCAGAAACTTCTGAGGCAGGATCAGATTGGGACATCTTGCTCAATGTAAGAAAAAAAACAACATATAAAGCAAAATTATCTATTTCCTTATAATGACAGTTTCAGGAATGGGAAAAAATTAAAAAGCATAGGCCTCTGATAGGGAAAAAAGCAAGAGGCAAACATCAATGGGGTATTGAAATAATGCAAAAAATTTGGCGCCAAGTATGACGCACAATGTAACGTAAACTTTTTTGGCGCCAAAAGTAACCGGAAATGACACACTCGCGTCACTAATGACGCCGCCGTGTTAAAGGTCTCGGCGTCACGTATGACGCCGGAAATGACGAAGTTGCGTCATAAACGTCTTTTTTCCGTGCCAAAAAAAATTTGCGCCAAGAATGACGCAATAAAGTTTAGCATTTGACGCACCTGCGGGTCTAATACCCGCAATAGCAAGAAAGTAGTCAATTGAAAAAAAGACTAAACCCCAGGTAAGAAATACATTTCTTAAAATGTTTAAATTCCCCAAATATGAAACTGACAGTCTGCTGAAGAAAATACATGAACCTGACTCATGGCAAATATAAGTACAATACATATATTTAGAACTTTATATAAATGCATAAAGTGCCAAACCATAGCTGAGGTGTCTTAAGAAATAAAAACATACTTACAAAAGATACCCATCCACATATAGCAGATAGCCAAACCAGTACTAAAACAGTTATTAGTAGAGGTAATGGTAAATTGAGAGTATATCGTCGATCTGAAAAGGGAGGTAGGAGATGAATCTCTACAACCGATAACAGAGAACCCATGAAAAAGACCCCCGTTAGAGAAATCATCGTATTCAATAGGTGATACTCCCTTCACGTCCCTCTGACATTCGCTGTACTCTGAGAGGAATCGGGCTTCAACAATGCTGAGAAGCGCATATCAACGTAGAAATCTTAGCACAAACTTACTTCACCACCTCCATAGGAGGCAAAGTTTGTAAAACTGAATTGTGGGTGTGGTGAGGGGTGTATTTATAGGCATTTTGAGGTTTGGGAAACTTTGCCCCTCCTGGTAGGATTGTATATCCCATATGTCACTAGCTCATGGACTCTTGCCAATTACATGAAAGAAAAGATCTGTTGTCTGTAGTTGGTCTACGGTTAGATGAATGTGTGTCAGGACTACCAAGGCCTTCACCCCCCATAATGGCACAACTTAATGACATCAAACCTACAAAAAGCTTACCTATGACCAAACAGAATTTTTTTTTTTTAAACTACTTGAGAATTTAGTAGGATTTGGTGTAAATCAGGGCTATTTAAAAGAGTCATTGGGAAAGTAAATGACCACAGATTGCCCTAAAACACCTATACTACGGTTACATTTAAAATGTCCTACAGTATGACAAATAGAAATCTTAGATCTACTGATTATGAAGGGACAGAATCAGTTAGAAACCACATTGTACTCCAAGCCGACAGACCGTAACTCATTACTAGTGGCAGATAGTTGCCATGCTCCATCTTTAACAAAGGGAATTATTAAATCACAGTTTATAAGAGCCATCAGAAATAATTTTAATAGTGAGAAGGGGGATTTACAGGTACAAGAGATGCATAACAAATTCATGAAAAGAGGATACAAGGAAGCTATTCTTGGATCTGTTAGAGAGCAATTAAAAGATACTACTCAAGAGAAACTCCTACAGAAACAAGTGAAGAATCTGACTAAGGAGAGTATTATCTTTATTACTACTTTTGCCCCTAATACAGCTAGAGTGGGACAGTCCATCAAGAAATGTTGGCACATTCTTCTTTCAGACACCAAACTCAAATTTGCAAAGGACACTACCCCCATCGTGAGGTATAGATGTAATACCAACTTAAGGGACTAACTGGTTATCTCAGCTCCAGTCAGATGCTACATCAAGGAAGACTCAAGTGGGACACATAAGGGATGCTCCAGGTGCCCAAATTGAACCACTTGCAATGGATTGATTGCTACTAAGAAGACTCGCATCTGTAGTGATCACAGTCCAGGTTGGACGAACAAAAGAGGCCCCTTGAACTATGGTGATCTAACCACCAAGTCAGAGATAGTCAAACATTGGGATATCCTTGTATAATCCCTGCACCATTGATTCAGCATACAAAGCTGAAGAGGTCTCATGTGAAAACGAGCAAAAGGGATCGCGTCCGATGCTGCAGTCATGGGAACTAAAACCTAAAACCTCCATGCACATAGCTACTGAAGGGAATGATTGAAACTGAAGGTTCTGACAAGCTGCAACCAATTTCAGACGTCTCTTGTCTGTTAGAGACAAAGTCATGGATACCTAAAAAGGTTACCCTTGTCTGAGGAGTCAAAGAACTTTTTGGTAAATTGATCCTCCAACCATGTTTTCGAAGAAACAACACTAGCTGATTTGCATGAGATTCTGCAGAACGTAAAGACTGAGCAAGTACCAAGATATCGTCCAAATAAGGAAACACTGCAATACCCCGCTCTCTGATTACAGAGAGTAGGGCACCGAGAACCTTTGAAAAGATCCTTGGAGCTGTCGCTAGGCCAAAAGGAAGAGCAACAAATTGGTAATGCTTGTCTAGAAAAGAGAATCTCAGGAACTGATGGTGATCTGGATGAATCGGAATATAAAGATATGCATCCTGTAAGTCTATGGTGGACATATAATGCCCTTGCTGAACAAAAGGCAGAATAGTCCTTATGTCACCATTTTGAATGATGGTATTCTCACATAACGATTCAAAATTTTTAGATCCAGAACTGGTCTGAAAGAATTCTCCTTCTTTGGAACAGATTTGAATAAAACCCCAGACCCCGTTCCTGAACAGGAACAATTAACCCAGATACCTCCAGAACTGAAACACACTTCTGGGTTCACTGGAATGCGTGAGAGAAAGAAACTCCTCACAGGCGGTCTTACTTTGAAACCTATTCTGTACCCTTGAGAAACAATGTTCTGAATCCAATGATTTTGGATTGAATTGATCCAAACATTCTTGTAAATTTTTGTCTGCCCCCTACCAGCTGAGCTGGAATGAGGGCCGCACCTTCATGCGGACTTGGGGGCTGATTTAGATCTTTTAAATGGCAAGGATTTATTCCAGACTGAAGAAGGCTTCCAATTGGAAACCGTTCCCTTAGGAAAAGGATCTGGGTTCCTTATTTTGTCGAAAGGAACGAAAACGGTTAGCAGCCTTAAATTTACCCTTAGATTTTTTTATCCTGAGGCAAAAAAAGCTCCCTTCCCCCCAGTGACAGTTGAAATAATTGAATCCAACTGAGAACCAAATAATTTATTACCTTGGAAAGAGAGAGATAGCAACGTTGATTTAGAAGTCATATCAGCATTCCAAGATTTAAGCCATAAAGCTCTTCTAGCTAATATAGCTAAAGACATATATCTGACATCAATTCTAATGATATCAAAAATGGCATCACAAACGAAATTATTAGCATGTTGAATTAGCTTAACAATGCTATACACATTAGGATCTGATACTTGTTGCGCTAGGGTTTCCAACCAAAAAGTTGAAGCAGCTGCAATATCAGCCAAAGAAATAGCAGGCCTAAGAAGATGACCCGAACATAAATAAGCCTTCCTTAGATAAGATTCAAGTTTCCTATCTAAAGGATCTTTAAAAGAAGTACTATCTGCCGTAGGAATAGTAGTACGTTTAGCAAGAGTAGAGATGGCCCCATCAACTTTGGGGATCTTTTCCCAAAACTCCAATCTATCAGACGGCAAAGGGTACAGTTTCTTACACCTTGAAGAAGGAGGAAGGAGTAAAAGAGGTACCCAGTCTATTCCATTCCCTAGAAATTACATCTGAAATAGCATCAGGAACTGGAAAAACCTCAGGAATAACTACATGAGGTTTAAAAACTGAATTTAAACGTTTACTAGTTTTAATATCAAGAGGACAAGTCTCCTCCATATCTAATACAATCAACACCTCTTTCAATAAGGAACGAATATACTCCATTTTAAATAAGTATGAAGATTTGTCAGTGTCAATATCTGAGGCAGAATCTTCTGAACCAGATAGATCCTCATCAGAGATAGATAAATCAGAATGTTGTTGGTCATTTTAAAAATTCATCAATTTTATGAGAAGTTTTAAAAGACCTTTTACGTTTATTAGAAGGTGGTATGACAGACAAAGCCTTATGAATAGAATTAGAAACAAATTCTCTCACATTAACAGGAATATCCTGAGCATTAGATGTTGAAGGAATAACAACAGGTAATGGATTACTACTAATGGAAATATTGTCTGCATGTAAAAGTTTGTCATGACAACTATCACAAATTTACAGCTGGAGGTACAGTTACCACAAGTTTACAACAAATACACTTAGCTTTGGTAGAACCGACATCAGGCAGCAGGATTCCAGTAGTAGATTCTGAGACAGGGTCAGATTGAGACATCTTGCAATATGTAAGAGAAAAAATAACATATAGAGCAAAATTATCAATTTCCTTATATGACAGTTTCAGGAATGGGAAAGAATGCAAAAAAAATAAGCCTCTGGAAACCAGAAGCAAAAATAAATGAAGACTTAAATAATGTCAAAAATCTGGCGCCAAGTATGACGCCCACAACTGACAAAATATTTTTGGTGCCAAAAATGTCTGCAACAAATACGAGCGTCATAGATGACGCAACTACGTGAAAATTCTCGGCGCCAACTAAGACACCGGAAATGACGAAATTACGTCAACAAACGTAATTCTTGTGCCAAAAAAATCTTGTGCCAAGAATGACGCAATAAATTATAGCATTTTGCACACCCGCAAGCCTAACAGCCCGCAATTTAGAAAAGAAAGTCAATTTGAAAATTTCAGGTAAGAATTTTTTTTTTATATGCATTTCCCAAAATGAAACTGACAGTCTGCAAAAAGGAAATATACTGATAAACCTGAATCATGGCAAATATAAGTACAGACATTATATTTAGAACTTTACATATAAAGTGCCAAACCATAGCTGAGAGTGTCTTAATAAAGGAAAACATACTTACCAAAAGACACTCATCTACATAAAGTAGATAGCCAAACCAGTACTGAAACGAGAATCGGCAGAGGTAATGGTATATAAGAGTATATCATCGATCTGAAAAGGGAGGTAGGAGATGAATCTCTACGACCGATAACAGAGAACCTATGAAATAGATCCCTGTTAGGATGACCATTGCATTTAATAGGTAATACTCCCTTCACACCCCTCTGTCATTCACTGCACTCTGAGAGAAACCATGCTTCAGCATGCTGAGAAGCGCATATCAACGTAGAAATCTAGCATAAACTTACTTCACCTCCTCCATAGGAGGCAAAGTTTGTAAAACTGAATTGTGGGTGTGGTGGGGGGTGTATTTATAGGCATTTTGAGGTTTGGGAAACTTTGCCCCTCCTGGTAGGAATGTATATCCCATACATCACTAGCTCATGGACTCTTGCCAATTACATGAAAGAAACAGCTTTTTCAAATGAAAAAAAACCCATAAATTATGCTAACCAGATAATTTCCTTTCCTTCTGTATGGGAAGAGTCCACAGCTGCATTCCTTACTTGTGGGAATACTGAACCTGGCCACCAGGAGGAGACAGACACCCGAGCCAAAGGCTTAAATACCTTCCCCACTTTCTCAAAACCCCAGTTATTCTGACGAAGGAACAAGGAACAGTAGGAGAAATATCAGGGTGAAAAATGGTGCCAGAAGAGTAGATAAAAACTTTAGGAGTGCCCATCGGAGCACACGTGCGGGAGCTGTGGACTCTTCCCATACCCAAGGAAAGGAAATTATCTGGTAAGCATAATTTATGTTTTCCTTCTTAATATGGGAAGAGTCCACAACTGCATTCCTTACTTTTGGGAAAATTATTCAAAAGTTCCAGAGTACACAGAATGCTAACGGGAGGTGTTGGTATATACTAGATTTACAATATAATATATTTATTATTATCTTTAAAGCAACCTCCAATTAAAATGCATATACATAACAATTACAAATTAATATTTATTCCTAAATTCTTACATTAGTTAGCTTTATATACACATTGAAATATATTTATGTAGAAACTAGATTATAAATCAATTATACACGCTTATTCCGTTACAATATTCTATACCACAGATCATAACAATATATCTTTAAAATTAACCTTACTCACAATGAATCACATTAAAAATACCACAATAAAATACAAGAATATGGACCACTAACTTAACAGTACTTAGTTAAACAATATAACAAGATACTTTAACAGCCAATTTATATGCCAATTAATCTGAGCTGAAATACCCTCTTGTTTAGCAACAATAAAGCAAATTTTAAAATATATCACAATAGCTACAAATAACTTAATACACCATAGAAATTTAACTACAATAACCAATTTATATGAAATTTCACTATTAAAACTGATTTATAAATATAAAATACAAATTCTTTTCTAGCAAATAAAATTATTTAGCATTAATGTGACTGGTTCTAACTTACACAGGACTATGGATATAAACTTAAAATACCAAATATGCTCTTTAAAATTACCAGCTGCAATCTAACTATAGCTTTAGAATACCTTTGTTAAAATCTATTAAATATAAAATATAGATCAATCGTATACATCACCAATTAAACCAGATGAGTGTTTCAGCTTTTTCAGATAAACCCAGTTCACCTCATAAATAAGAGGTATTGCAATATGGATAAGAAAAGTTAGGCCCAGTTTTGCTTTGTAAAAACTGTGTTCAAAGGCAGCAAGGTTATCCAGCTCAGTCAAAATTCAGCAGCAAAAGACCTCTTTCATTCCTCTTGCATGAGTTTATCAAGTGATAACTCTGCCTCTATTTTTTAATCATTGGTGAACGTTTTGGATACGCCCCAACCGGATGCATGTCCCTTCATTGGCTCTTGGAAATGCATATCGTTGGCCCTGGAAACATATGGTTATTTGATACTATAATTCCCTTTGGTTGTAATTCTTGAAAACATCATATGTATAAAAACATATGGTATAATTTACAGTACCGATTACAAATGCACCTATTAGATGTCTGAAAGATATAAGAAAATGTTATCCATTTTGAATCAATCTGTTTAAACATTTTACAATGACTATCTAGCTACTTATTAAATTCATCCAATACTTATCCAATATGTTATTATTAGGCATTTCTTCTCAGATCCACAAATATACGTTTATACGATTTATTATAGGCTTATGTCCCGCTGTCTAAACGGATGACACTCTTCAGCCAAAAAGACAAGGAAATTGAAGATGCCCTCTGACCCCTACGCTTCCCAGAATAGATAACAAACAGAAGAAGAAGTTTGTCTAAATTCCTTCATGGCCTGAAGATAAAATTTCAAGGCACAAACCACATCCAGATCATGTAGTAAACGTTCCTTTGAGGAAAGAAGGATTCAGACATAAGGAAGGAACCCCAATCTCTTGATTGATGTTGCAATTTGACACAACCTTAGGAAGAAATCCTAACTTAGTTCGTAGAACAGCCTTATCAGCATGGAATGCCATATGACTGTACATCTGGAAACTCAGGGAACCTCTTGTGCAGAAAAACTAGACAGGGCTGAAATCTGTCCCTTCAGGGGACTTACAGAAAAACCCTTCTCCAGTTCATCCTGGAAAACAGAATAAGTAGGTCCTCCACACCTTATGACAGATGCGACGAGCAACCCGGCTTACGAGTTTGAATAAGAGTATAAATAACTCTCTCCAAAAACACTATCTTGGCTAGGACAAAGCGTGTAAACTCCACACAGTCAGCCTCAGAGAATTTAGATATTGATGAGTAAAGAGACCTTGGTCAGCAGATCCCTGCGACAAGGTAACTTCCATGGAGGAGATGATGACATCCCCACTAGATCCGCAAACCATATCATCGCGGCCAAGATGGAGCGATCAGTATCACCGACGCCTGCTCTAGCTTGTTTCGAGCCACTACACAACGAAGTAGTGGTAACGATCGGAAAATATAAATGAGATTGAACCTCCAAGGCACCGCTAATGCATCTGTTAGGTCCGCCTGAGGATCCCTGTACCTTGACCCATATTTGGGTAGCTTGGTAGTGAGACTGGACATCATAAATCTACTTTTGCAAATCTTCGCAAACACTTCGGGATGGAGAGACCATTTCCCCTGGATGAAAGGATTGTCTGCTGAGAAAGCCCGCTTCCCAGTTGTCCACACCCAGGATGTGGATCACTGAAAGCGAACAGATGTGGGTCTCTGCCCACTCCAGAATCCGAGATACTTCCCTCATAGCTAGGGAGCTTCTCGTCATCGCCCCCCCCCCCTGTAGGATGATGTAAGCCACCGAGGTTATAATGTCTGATTGAAATCTGATAAACTGGGACAAACCCAGCAGAGGCCAAGCCTTCAGAGCTTTGTATATTGCCCGAAGTTCCAAAATGAGATTGAGAGGGAGCTTTCCTCCTGAGTCCATAGGCCGTGTGCCATCCTGGCACCCCAAACAGCTACCCATCCTGACAGACTCGCAACCGTAGTCACAATCCCCCAGGATGGTCTAAGATGGATGTCCCTCGGGATGTGTTAACCCGGACAAAACCACCAAGAGAGCGATTCTCTAGATCGGTTGTCCAGAGAAATCTGTTGAGACAGATCTGAATGATTGCCGTTCCACTGCCTCAGCATACGCAGTTGCAATGGTCTGAGGTGAAAACCTGGCAAAGGGAATGATGTCCATGCTGGACACCATGAGACCAATCACCTCCATACATCGAGGCACAAATGGCCTTAAGGAGGTCTGGAGGGCAAGACATGTTGAAGCTAGCTTGCAACTTCTATGGTCTGTTAGAAATATCCACCTGTCTATAGAGTCTAAGAGAACTCTCTCTAGATTTATCTTCCATCCATGGGATCAAAGAAGACATAGGAGAGATTCCGAATGGTCTACTCTTCGCAAAATTTCTTGGAGTCATAGCTAGACCAAACGGAAGTGAAATAAACTGAGTGCTGGTCCAGGAACGCCAACCTTAATAACTGGAAGTGGTCCTTGTGGATTGGTACGTGAAGGGAGCACATCCTTCAGATCTATTGTGGTCATGAACTGCCCAGGGGAAGAATGGACCTTATTGTCTCCATCTTGAATTAGGGGACATTTAAAAACTTGTTTAAAGCACTTTAGGTCCAGAATCAGACAGAAAGTTCCCTCCTTCCTTGGGACCATGATAAGGTTTAATAGTATCCCAAACCTCTCTCTGCGATAGACACCGGGACAATAACTCCTAAGAGGACAGATCCCATATGCACCCCAGAAAGGCTTCCCCCTTTTCTGGTCTGGAAGACAGGTTTGAGAGAGGGAATCTGCCCTTGGGTGGCTGAGACTTGAAACCTATCTTGTAACCCTGAGCTATGAACTCCAGGATCTATGGATCCTGAACGTCCCTGAACCCAGTGACTGAAAACAGCGACAGACTGCCCCCTACACGATCCATAAGAGGACCGGGGACCGCCCATTCATGCCAACTTAGTCTTGGCAGGCTTCTTGCTCTGCTTGGATTTATTCCAGGACTGAGCTGGCTTCCAAGTGCTCTTGGTTTGCTCTGGCTTTATCAGAACGAAAGGAACAAAAATTGGAATTTTGTCCTATAGACTAGTTCTTATTCTCGTGCGATCGGAAGGCACCCTTGCCCCCTGTGACCATGGAGATAATGGAGTCTAGGCCTGGACCAAACAAATTCTTCCCTTAAAAAGGGAGGGAAAGAAGTCTAGACTTAGAAATCATATCTGCAGACCATGACTTCAGCCAGAGCCCGATGGGCCTGAACAGAAAAAGCTGAAGCAGTAGCATTCAGGTGAATAATCTGTTTATTAGCATCACAAATAAAAAAAAATAGCAACCCTCAAGGCCTTAATTCTTTCCAGAACAACATCTAGGGGACTCGCCCCCTTGATTAAATCTCGTAAGAAGTCGCACCAGTAGGTAGCTGCTCCAGCAACCGCGGCAACAGCCGCCACCGGTTGAAACATCTTATTTAACAGAGTTTCCATCTTTTATTCATGGGCTCTTTAAACGAAGAGCTATCCTCAAGCGGGATAGTAGTACGTTTAGCAAGAGTGAAGATAGCGCCATCCCTTTAAGGGACAAAACCCCACAAACTCCATTGAGAGTCCAGGACCTGGAATAATCTTAAAGGGAGAAGAGAGGGAAAAGGAAACCAATCCTGTCCCATTCATTCTTAATAATGTTCACAATCTAACAGGAAGGGAAAAAGGTACCCCCCTGTCCTCAAACTCTGATTTGGAATCAAAAGTTCATCTAATTCGGCCATATGCAACCTCTAAATTCGCCAAAACTTCCTTTAGAAGAAAGTGCAATTCCTAAACTAAAAGTCTGATTCCTCCGTAGCCGGAGGATTAGAGGCAGCAGACTCCGACCCAAAATGTTCATACTCTGAAGTCTCAGAAAAAACTTCATCCTCGGATAACCTATCAGTTAATTCAATAAATGATCTGATGTACTCTGGGAAGGAGTGCAATATGTAACCTTTTGCTTGCGCTTAGCAGGGCGAGGTAAAGCACGAAAGGCCGCATGAAAGGCCGCAGACAGCGCCGTCTGAACTGCGCAGTAACGTCTGGTGGAAAAAAAGGCCCCCTCCAGATGGAGGATTAGCAATGCTACGGGAAACTGCATGTAGAGGGAGATGAATGTAGGGTACACACCTCACTGGACGACAACTCCTCAGAGGTGGACGGCTCAGCAGTATCAAATATGTTTGATATAATCACAATATCAAGGCATATGGAACATAATTGAGAGGGCGGATCTAAGGCCTCCTCACAATGTAAACAGAAATTAATCTTAGGAATAGAGGGAGTACCCTCTAAAGTAACAGAATCCTCCATCGCTAGAGCAATAACCGGAGAACTATAGAAAATAAAACAATCTTATTTTATTTTTAAAAAAAACGGCACCTTTATACCCCAATGGCTGGGACACTCACCACCTCCTATGACCCAGACAGTACAGAGAATTATGACTCCTCTCTGACAGACACCCTGTCAGGAAAGAGGGAATGAAAGCTGTGACCACTCTGGTGTGTATGTGTTGTATGAAAGTGTATATATTGTATGAGAGTGTGGGTGGTGTATATTGTATGAGAGTGTGGGTGGTGTATATTGTATGAGAGTGTATGGTGGAGAGAGACAGAGAGCGTGTTGTATGAGAGCGAGCGTGTTGTATGAGAGCGAGCGTGTTGTATGAGAGCGAGAGAGAGTGTGTTATTACCTTACAACACTTTCAAGTTTGACTAAAATCAGGAAAGTGTATGGTGTGTGTGTGTGCTGTATGAAAGTGTATGCTGTGTGTGTGTGGTGTGTGTTTGGGGGGGGGTGTATGTGTGGGGGCGTGGGGGGTGGGGTGTGTGGTATGAAAGTGTATGTTGTATGAAAGTGTATGTTGTATCAGAGTGTGGTGTGTGTGTGTGTCTGTTGTATAAGAGTGTCTGGTGTGTGTGCTGTATGAATATGGTGTGTGTATATTGTATGAGAGTGTGTGTGGTGTGTGTGTGTGGTGTGTGGTATGAAAGTGTATGGTGTGTGTGTGTGGTATGACAGTGTATGATGTGTGTGTGTGGTATGAAAGTGTATGGTGTGTGTGTGTGGTATGACAGTGTATGATGTGTGTGTGTGGTATGACAGTGTATGATGTGTGTGTGTGGTATGAAAGTTTATGTTGTATGAGAGTGTGGTGGGTGTGTGTCTGTTGTATGAGAGTGTGTGGTGTGTGTGCTGTATGAATATGGTGTGTATATTGTATGAGAGTGTGTGTGGTATGAAAGTGTATGGTGTGTGTGTGGTATGAAAGTGTATGGTGTGTGTGTGGTATGAAAGTGTATGGTGTGTGTGTGTGGTATGAAAGTGTATGGTGTGTGTGGTATGAAAGTGTATGGTGTGTGTGTGGTATGAAAGTGTATGGTGTGTGTGTGGTATGAAAGTGTATGGTGTGTGTGTGGTATGAAAGTGTATGGTGTGTGTGTGTGGTATGAAAGTGTATGGTGTGTGTGTGTGGTATGAAAGTGTATGGTATGTGTGTGTGTGGTATGAAAGTGCATGGTGTGTGTGTGGTATGAAAGTGTATGGTGTGGGTGTGTTGTATGAAAGTATGGTTTGTGTGTGTGTTGTATGAAAGTATATGGTGTGTGTGTGTGTGTGTGTGTGTGTATGTTGTACAAGAGTGTGTGGTGTGTGTGTATGTTGTATGAGAGTGTGTGCTGAATAAGAGTGTGTGGGTGTTGAATAAGAGTGTGTGGGTGTTGAATAAGAGTGTGTGGGTGTTGAATAAGAGTGTGTGGGTGTTGAATGAGAGTGTTTGTGTGTGTGTGGGTGTATATGTGTTGTATGAAAGTGTGAGTGTGTTGAATGAGAGTGAGAGTGTGTGTGTTGTATGAGAGTGAGTGTGTATGTGTGTGTTGTATGAGAGTGAGTGTGTGTGTGTGTTGTATGAGAGTGTATGTGTGTGTTGTATGAGAGTGAGTGTGTGTGTGTTGTATGAGAGTGAGTGTGTGTGTGTTGTATGAGAGTGAGATTGAGAGAGTGTGAGAGTGTGTGTGTGTGTTGTATGAGAGAGAGAGAGAGAGAGAGAGAGAGAGTGAGTGTTGTATGAGAGTGAGAAAGAGTGTTTGTGTAGTATGAGAGTGAGAGTGTTTGTGTTGTATGAGAGTGAGAGAGAGTGTTTGTGTAGTATGAGAGTGAGAGAGAGTGTTTGTATTGTATGAGAGCAAGAGAGTGTGTTTGTGTTGTATGAGAGTGAGAGAGTGTGTTATTACCTTACAACACTTTCAAGTTCGACTAAAATCAGGAATAAAGCACATACACATTTTAGTCACTTTGCCAAAAATTGCAGCTATCTTGTTGTATATTACATCAGAAATTTTAAGACTAAGCATAAAAAAGAGCAGTGAAGGAATGTGGTATCATGGCACAGGGACCTTTAGTTTACCTGATTTAAAGCGCCATTACAGTTAAAAAAAAAAAAAAAAAAAATTACATGTTCTAATCAGTCAAAGCATGTAAATTGTAAGTCTATCGACCTTAGTCTACTGTGTGTTTAACTAACACAAAGGGGTTAAACACAGTAGATATACCACTCGTAACTCGCACTGCTGGTCCCAAGCAGAAGATGCTGCTGATCCAATCAGCAGCGCCAGTTCCACATCTGGGACTTGCGACTAGCATTGCTGATTGGATCAGCAGCGTTTTCTACTCGCCACTAGCAGTGCTCTGAGAGTCCCAAGCGGTATTTCTACAGTGTGTGTAACCCCTCTGCGTGGGTTAAACACATAGTAGTCTAGGGTCAATAGTGTTAAAACTAAATGTTCTAACAGATTAGAGCATGTCATTTTTTTACTTTAATGGCCCTTTAATAATAATATTTTCTTTAAGATGAATCATGAATGTTAACACTATTTAATTCCATTTTAATTGGTATGTTCAAGTAAAAAGCCTATTGATTACAACATGTGGAAATATATTATCTACTATTAAAAGAAAGAAAAATACGTCAGTCTAGTCAAAATTAAACTTTAATGATTCCGATAGAACATGCAATTTTAAGCAACTTTCCAATTTACTTTGATCATCAAATTTGCTTTGTTTTCTTTGTATTCTTAGTTGAAAGCTAAACCTAGGTAGGCTCATATACTTATTTCTTCTGTTAAGTGTGATCAGTCCACGGGTCATCATTACTTGTGGGATATTATCTGCTCCCCTACAGGAAGTGCAAGAGGATTCACCCAGCAGAGTTGCTATATAGCTCCTCCCCTCTACGTCACCCCCAGTCATTCTCTTGCACCCAGCAACTAGATAGGTCGTGTGAGAGGACTATGGTGATTATACTTAGTTTTATATCTTCAATCAAAAGTTTGTTATTTTAAAATAACACCGGAGTGTGTTATTACCTCTCTGGCAGAGTTTGAGGAAGAATCTACCAGAGTTTTGCTATGATTTTAGCCGGAGTAGTTAAGATCATATTGCTGTTTCTCGGCCATCTGAGGAGAGGTAAACTTCAGATCAGGGGACAGCGGGCAGATGAATCTGCATAGAGGTATGTAGCAGCTTTTATTTTCTGACAATGGAATTGATGAGAAAATCCTGCCATACCGATATAATGTCATGTATGTATACTTTACACTTCAGTATTCTGGGAGAATGGTAATTCACTAGAATTACACTGTAAGAAAGACATAAAGCTGTTTAATAACTAGAGATTATGTTTAACGTTTTTGCTGGAATGTAAAATCGTTTTCATTTACTGAGGTACTGAGTGAATAAATGTTTGGGCACTATTTTTCCACTTGGCAGTTGCTTAAATCTGTTTTTTTCTGTCAGTTTCTGTTCTCCCTCACTGCTGTGTGTGTGGGGGAGGGGCGCTTTTACTATGCATCAAATATTTCAGTCAGCACAGCAGAGCTGTGAGAATTATAGTTTGACTGAAATAAAAACGTTTATTCTGTAATTTGTTTCCTGCTTTCAGAAATTGTTATCTTTGCTAATGGGATTAAACCTTTGCTAAAGTTGTGTTGTTTAATTGCTGAGGGGAACAATCCTTTGCTAAAACTGTATATTCTGACAAAGATTGATGCTATAACTTAATTATTTTAACTGTTATAATTTTTTTCTGTGCTTCTTAAAGGCACAGTTCGTTTTCATATTATTTGTAAATTACTTTGAAAAGTATTTCCAAGTTGCTGTTTATTTGCTAGTGTGTTAAACATGTCTGATTCAGAGGAATATCTCTGTGCTATATGTGTTAATGCCAAAGTGGAGCCCAATAGAAATTTATGTACTAAATGTATTGATGCTATTTTAAAAAACAGTCAATCTGTACAAATTGAACATATTTCACCAAACAACGAGGGGAGAGTTATGCCGACTAACTCGCCTCACGTGTCAGTACCTGCATCTCCCGCTCAGGAGGTGCGTGATATTGTAGCGCCGAGTACATCTGGGCGGCCATTACAAATCACATTACAAGATATGGCTACTGTTATGGCTGAAGTTTTGGCTAAACTACCAGAACTAAGAGGTAAACGTGATCACTCTGGGGTGAGAACAGAGTGCGCTGATAATGCAAGGGCCATGTCTGATACTGCGTCACAGTTTGCAGAACGTGAAGACGGAGAGCTTCATTCTGTGGGTGACGGTTCTGATCCAAATAAACTGGACTCAGACATTTCAAATTTTAAATTTAAGCTTGAGAACCTCCGTGTGTTACTAGGGGAGGTATTAGCGGCTCTGAATGATTGTAACACAGTTGCAATCCCAGAGAAAATGTGTAGGTTGGATAAATATTTTGCGGTACCGACGAGTACTGACGTTTTTCCTATACCTAAGAGACTTACTGACATTGTTACTAAGGAGTGGGATAGACCCGGTGTGCCTTTCTCACCCCCTCCTATATTCAGAAAGATGTTTCCAATAGACGCCGCCACACGGGACTTATGGCAAATGGTCCCTAAGGTGGAGGGAGCAGTTTCTACTTTAGCTAAGCGTACCACTATCCCAGTGGAGGATAGCTGTGCTTTTTCAGATCCAATGGATAAAAAATTAGAGGGTTACCTTAAGAAAATGTTTGTTCAACAAGGGTTTATATTGCAACCTCTTGCATGTATTGCGCCTGTCACGGCTGCAGCAGCATTTTGGTTTGAGTCTCTGGAAGAGACACTTCAATCATCCACACTAGATGACATCACACACAAACTTAAATTCCTTAAGTTAGCTAATTCATTTATTTCAGATGCCGTAGTACATTTAACTAAACTTGCGGCTAAAAATTCAGGATTCGCCATTCAGGCACGCAGAGCTCTGTGGCTGAAATCCTGGTCAGCTGATGTTACGTCTAAATCTAAATTGCTTAATATTCCTTTCAAAGGGCAGACCTTATTCGGGCCCGGCTTGAAAGAGATTATTGCTGACATTACAGGAGGTAAAGGTCATGCCCTGCCTCAGGACAAGGCCAAAGCCAAGGCTAGACAGTCCAATTTTCGTTCCTTTCGTAATTTCAAAGCAGGAGCAGCATCAACTTCCTCTGCACCAAAACAGGAAGGAGCTGTTGCTCTCTACAGACAAGGCTGGAAACCTAACCAGTCCTGGAACAGGGGCAAACAGGCCAGAAAACCTGCTGCTGCCCCTAAGACAGCATGAATTGAGGGCCCCCGATCCGGGACCGGATCTAGTGGGGGGCAGACTTTCCCTCTTCGCCCAGGCTTGGGCAAGAGATGTTCAGGATCCCTGGGCGTTAGAGATCATATCTCAGGGATACCTTCTGGACTTCAAATCCTCTCCCCCAAGAGGGAGATTTCATCTGTCAAGGTTGTCAACAAACCTAACAAAGAAGGAAGCGTTTCTACGCTGCGTACAAGATCTTTTATTAATGGGAGTGATCCATCCAGTTCCGCGGTTGGAACTAGGACAAGGGTTTTACTCAAATCTGTTTGTAGTTCCCAAAAAAGAGGGAACCTTCAGGCCAATCTTGGATTTAAAGATCCTAAACAAATTCCTAAGAGTTCCATCGTTCAAGATGGAAACTATTCGAACATTTTTGCCCATGATCCAAGAGGGTCAGTACATGACCACAGTGGATTTAAAGGATGCTTACCTTCACATACCGATTCACAAAAGCCATTACCGGTATCTAAGGTTTGCCTTTTTAGACAGGCATTACCAGTTTGTAGCTCTTCCATTCGGACTGGCTACGGCTCCAAGAATCTTCACAAAGGTTCTGGGCACTCTTCTGGCGGTACTAAGACCGCGAGGAATTTCAGTAGCTCCGTACTTAGACGACATACTGATACAAGCTTCAAGCCTTCAAACTGCCAAATCTCATACAGAGATAGTACTGGCATTTCTAAGGTCGCATGGATGGAAAGTGAACGAAAAGAAAAGTTCTCTCTTTCCACTCACAAGAGTTCCCTTCCTGGGGACTCTGATAGATTCTGTAGAAATGAAGATTTACCTGACAGAGGACAGGTTAACAAAACTTCAAAGTGCATGCCGTGTCCTTCATGCTATTCAACACCCGTCAGTAGCTCAATGCATGGAGGTAATCGGACTAATGGTAGCAGCAATGGACATAGTTCCTTTTGCATGCCTACATCTCAGACCACTGCAACTGTGCATGCTAAGTCAGTGGAATGGGGATTACTCAGATTTGTCCCCCACTCTAAATCTGAATCAAGAGACCAGAAATTCTCTTCTATGGTGGCTTTCTCGGCCACATCTGGCCAGGGGAATGCCATTCAGCAGGCCAGACTGGTCAATTGTAACAACAGACGCCAGCCTACTAGGTTGGGGCGCTGTCTGGAATTCTCTGAAGGCTCAGGAGAGTCTTCTTCCAATAAACATTCTGGAATTGAGAGCAGTCCTCAATGCTCTTCTGGCTTGACCCCAGTTAACAACTCGGGGGTTCATCAGGTTCCAGTCGGACAACATCACGACTGTAGCTTATATCAACCATCAGGGAGGGACAAGAAGCTCCCTAGCAATGATGGAAGTATCGAAGATAATTCGCTGGGCAGAGTCTCACTCTTGCCACCTGTCTGCAATCCACATCCCGGGAGTGGAGAACTGGGAGGCGGATTTCTTAAGTCGTCAGACTTTTCATCCGGGGGAGTGGGAACTTCATCCAGAGGTCTTTGCCCAAATACTTCGACGTTGGGGCAAACCAGAGATAGATCTCATGGCGTCTCGACAGAACGCCAAGCTTCCGCGCTACGGGTCCAGATCCAGGGATCCGGGAGCGGTCCTGATAGATGCCTTGACAGCACCATGGACCTTCAGGATGGCTTATGTGTTTCCACCTTTCCCGATGCTTCCTCGATTGATTGCCAGAATCAAACAGGAGAAAGCATCAGTGATTCTAATAGCGCCTGCATGGCCACGCAGGACTTGGTATACAGATCTGGTGGACATGTCATTCTGTCCACCTTGGTCGTTACCTCTGAAACAGGACCTTCTGATTCAGGGTCCTTTCAAACATCAAAATCTAACTTCTCTGAAGCTGACTGCTTGGAAATTGAACGCTTGATCTTATCAAAGCGTGGTTTTTCTGAGTCAGTTATTGATACCTTAATACAGGCTAGGAAGCCTGTTACCAGAAAGATTTATTATAAAATATGGCGTAAATACCTATATTGGTGCGAATCCAAAGGTTACTCTTGGAGTAAGGTTAGGATTCCTAGGATATTGTCTTTTCTACAAGAAGGTTTAGAAAAGGGGTTATCCGCTAGTTCCTTAAAGGGACAGATCTCAGCTCTGTCCATTCTGTTACACAAGCGTCTGTCAGAAGTTCCAGACGTTCAGGCTTTTTGTCAGGCTTTGGCCAGGATTAAACCTGTGTTTAAAGCTGTGGCTCCACCATGGAGTTTAAACCTTGTTCTTAACGTTTTACAGGGTGTTCCGTTTGAACCCCTTCATTCCATTGTTATAAAGTTGTTATCTTGGAAAGTTCTATTTTTAATGGCTATTTCCTCGGCTCGAAGAGTCTCTGAATTATCAGCCTTACATTGTGATTCTCCTTATTTGATTTTTCACTCGGATAAGGTAGTTCTGCGTACTAAACCTGGGTTCTTACCTAAGGTAGTCACTAACAGGAATATCAATCAGGAGATTGTTGTTCCATCCTTGTGCCCAAATCCTTCTTCGAGGAAGGAACGTCTTTTGCACAATCTGGATGTAGTTCGTGCCCTTAAATTTTATTTACAGGCAACTAAAGATTTTCGACAAACGTCTTCCCTGTTTGTCGTTTACTCTGGTCAGAGGAAAGGTCAAAAAGCTTCTGCTACCTCTCTCTCTTTTTGGCTTCGTAGCATAATTCGTTTAGCTTATGAGACTGCTGGACAGCAGCCTCCTGAAAGAATTACAGCTCATTCCACTAGAGCTGTGGCTTCCACTTGGGCCTTTAAGAATGAGGCCTCTGTTGAACAGATTTGCAAGGCTGCAACTTGGTCTTCGCTTCATACTTTTTACAAATTTGACACTTTTGCTTCCTCGGAGGCTATTTTTGGGAGAAAGGTTCTTCAAGCAGTGGTTCCTTCTGTATAAAGAGCCTGCCTATCCCTCCCGTCATCCGTGTACTTTTGCTTTGGTATTGGTATCCCACAAGTAATGATGACCCGTGGACTGATCACACTTAACAGAAGAAAACATAATTTATGCTTACCTGATAAATTCCTTTCTTCTGTAGTGTGATCAGTCCACGGCCCGCCCTGTTTTTTAAGGCAGGTAAATATTTTTTAAATTATACTCCAGTCACCACTACACCCTTGGCTTCTCCTTTCTCGTTGGTCCTTGGTCGAATGACTGGAGGTGACGTAGAGGGGAGGAGCTATATAGCAACTCTGCTGGGTGAATCCTCTTGCACTTCCTGTAGGGGAGCAGATAATATCCCACAAGTAATGATGACCCGTGGACTGATCACACTACAGAAGAAAGGAATTTATCAGGTAAGCATAAATTATGTTTTCTAAGCCCTTGATGGTCGCCTCTTATCTCAGTGCATTTTGACCGTTTTTCACAGATACACAGTGCTAGTTCATGTGTTCTTTATAGATAACAATGTGCTCACTCACTTGGAGTTATTTATGAGTCAGCACTGATTGGCCAAAATGCAAGTCTGTCAAAATAACTGAAATAACAGGGAGTCTGCAGAAGCTTAGGCAATCACAGAGGTACAAAGTGTTGGTTATGCAAAACTGGGGAATGGGTAATAAAAAAGGTATTATCTATCATTTTAAACAATAACAAATCTGGAGTAGACTGTCCCTTTAAACATGCATCTGATGAAAATAATGAAATGTCAGAAGAACATTTTTCCTCCAATTTAAAAACCATATACCAGAACCTGTAGTTCGGCATACATTAATGCCGATTACATTTCCTTATAAAACATATAACCTGTCTACACAATGAATTGTCTTGTCTTAGGCAAAAGTCAAAGAAAGGTCATGCCACATCAAACATGCCAGATTCATACGATAGAGCAGACAGCTTCCTTCATTTGCAGGCACCACTTAATCCTTGCAGGATACACTTAAAATTAGAAAACAAACCACATCAAAAAAAATGTAACAATGACTGGCAGGCTCCATAAAAAAGTAAACTAAAAATGTTATTTTCCCTTTGGCAGTATTGTTGGCTACAACATTTTCAGCCTATATCAATTGAGTCATAAAATCCTGAATATCCGTGATTTTATTATTGTTTTTAAAAAATGAATTTTTCTTCCAAATATTTCAAGTAGTTCAGATTAAACCAATAACTACTTTTGTGATATATATATTTTTTTTTATTATTTTTAAAGTCTTCTTTTATTGTTTAAACAGATAACACCTTTACTACCCATTCTCCAGCTTTGCACAACCAACATTATTATATTAATCTACGTCTACATTTCTGAATCTCTGCCTGTTTCTAAGCCCCTGCAGGCCACATCTTAGCTTAGTGCATTTTATTAGCTTTCCACAGCCAGTGCTAGTTCATGTGTGCCATATAGATAATATTGTGCTCAATCCATTGGAGTTATCCAGGAACCAGCACTAATTGGCTAAAATGCAAGTTTGTAAAAAAGCATTAAGATAAGGGGCAGCCTGCAGAGTCTTAGATACAAGGATTTCACAGAGGTAAAAAATGTATTAATATAACTGTGTTCGTTATGCAAAACTGGGGAATGGGTAATAAGCGATTATCTTTTTAAACAATAACAATTCTGGAGAAGACTGTCCCTTTAACTGTTTGTAGGTTTTAGGTTGTGAACATTTAACAGCTATATACTATAGCTATAATATCACACTAACATGTTCCTTCTGCTTCCATTTTCTGTATATGGGATGTTTATAATAATTGGTATTTGATTTAAAATTTTATGGATTGCTAAATTGTTTAAAGGGATATTAAAGCCAAAATTAAACTTAAATAGATTACAAAGACTATAAAATGTTAAACAACTTTCCAATGCTTCTATCTCACATTTTGCTTACTCTTTTGTTATCCCTTGTTAAAGAGTAATCCTAGCCAAGCTCAGGAGCGTGCACGTCTTTAGACATCTGGCAGCAGTCTTTACAACGTTTCCAGCAACGTTATACATAGTTGCTAACATTTCTGTCATATAATGTTAAAGATGTGCACAGTCCTAAACTCCTATCAACCTACCTAGGTTTACACTACAACAAAAAATACCAAGAAAACAAAGCAAATTTGGTAATTGAAATAAATTGGAAAGTTGTTAAAAACAGAATGCCCTTTCTAAATAATGAAAGTCTTTTCACTGTACTACCTAGCTTCAAGAAAGCTAAGGGCTCGATTTATCAAGTCCTTCGCCCATCTACGACTGCAGATTCTCACAAGAGAACCTGAAGTCCGTATTTATGAAGTAGCGGTCATCAGAACGCTGCTTTCTACACTCTTCTCCCCCTCTTAGGTGGATAATTTCAATACAATATCAAAGTCTAACAAAATTAGTTTTAAATGCTTTTAACAAATTCCTTTTAAGTACCTAATGTGTATACTCTCCCTCAAAACATGCTTTAAAATGCCTTAATGAATAGTGTCTCTTAACAGATGTTATGCAGTTAATATTGCAGAACCGTAATCAGCACAAACAGGCTGTATACAATAGTACAGTAGTGGTTGTATGACGGTTTTGTAAAGAGACTACACACTATTAATTCAACCATTATTTATATATCAAAGGCCTCTGAAGTAGGACCACTATTCCTTTATTATCAAATATAACAAAGTAAAGCTAAATATGTAAAGGATATGAAACCCCCAAAAATGTCTTATTTCATTCAGGCAGAGCATACCATTTTAAAAAAAAGTTTCTAATTTACTTCTATTATCAAATTTGCTTCGCTCCCATGTTATTCTGTGTTGAAGAGATACCTAGGTAGACATCTGGAGCACTACACAGCAGGAAATAGTGCTGCCATCTAGTGCTCTTGTAATCTAATAGACTCTTGTAAAACTGCTGCCATATAGTGTTCCAGAAATGGGCCGGCTCCTAAGCATAGGTCCCAGCTTTTCAACAAAAGATACCCAGACAACGAAGAAAAATTGATAATAGAAGTAAATTAGAAAGTTGTTTAATATTGCATGCTCTGATTCATAAAATAAATTTTTTGGGTTTCATATCCCTTTTAAAGTAAACTCATATACCTGAAGAATACAAATCTATCAGAGGCTGATAAATAACTAGCAGCAGGCAAGATTATCAATCCAGGCAATATGGGGTGAACGTACAACATGGTTATTGAGCATCAGGGTCCACTTTTGGCTGCCAAGATTACCCTTGCAAAGGGTGAGCCAGCCAGGAGTAGCATTTGCACAGCCCTGTCAATCAACAGCTATGTCCTGTATAGGAATTACAAGTTTTGCAGCTCATATGTGGGACTTTACCTATGTCTTTATTCCCTTTGCCAGGCATAGTTATCTAGTCTCACTAACGTAAATTTTTGCATTACAAAGCCATTTTAAGCTGTCATAATTATATATAAATTATAATAGCAAAATCTGGTTAAACACACAATAACTAAAATAAACAGGAGTTTCAAGAGAATGGGTTTACACTGGAGTTTTCACAGAAACAAAAGATGTACAGACAATGCAAAAGGAAAACTGATTGATTCAGTATGGATTTTGGAACAGGCACCATTTTTAGTATACACTTCTCAGAGATACTGAGATTTATATATATTAATTTTTTTAATTTGTATTTTTTTTATTTTTATTGAAAGGCAATTGTTTCCAATTTGGTAAACATAACAGAGTAGACGAATTGCAGTGGATACACAGTGTATATATTTTCTCAACAATTTTTACTATGTTGAAGTAAATCGAACATTTTAAACATTGGCATTGGTTTTTAAAAGACCTTTGCTACAACTATAAAGCTTAAATCCCTTTAAGACTGTGTGCGTGTGGTGATAGTTGACCCTTTAACAGATGTTTGGGTTTTTGCTCGTCCCTTTAAGACTGTGAGACCAGGAGGTGAGTTGCCCTTTAAGGCTGTGGCGTGTCAACATTTTCTCAGCAGTTTGTCCTGCTTTTAAAATAAAGATAGCAAGAGAACGAAGAAAAATTGATAATAGGAATAAATTAGAAAGTTTCTTAAAATGTCATGCTCTGGGTCATGCAAGAAAAAAAATTGGGTTCAGTGTCCCTTTAAAGGGACATTATACACTCATTTTTTCTTTGCATAAATGTTTTGTAGATGATCTATTTATATAGCCCATAAAGTTTGTCTTTTAAAAAAAATGTATAGTTTTGCTTATTTTTAAATAACATTGCTCTGATTTTCAGACTGCTTACCAAGCCCCTAAGTTTTATGTGAATACCGTCAGCTACCTTCTCCAGCTTGCTCCTGTTTGTGTAAAGGGTCTTTTCATATGCAAAAGAAGGGGGAGGGGGGAGTGTCTTATTTGCCACTTGCAGTGGGCTTTCCAGCTACCTTTTCAACAGAGCTAAACGGACAGCTTCTAAGTAAGTTTTTAAACCGTTTTATACTGGATTTTTATATCAGTATCTGTGCATCTTATTCTTTATAGTAGTGTCTTTTACATGCAGTTATATAAAAATGAGTGTATACTGTCCCTTTAAGTGTCTGTGTACAGTAAAAAGTTACACATTTATAAAAACCTGTAGGCTGAGGGCTTCATATAATGTATCCAGGTAGGTGAGAAGAGCTGGCTGGGTAAAGTCTATGGGGAAACAGGGACTTTATAACTCCCTATTTGTTCCTGTAGACACAAACACTGCAGTATTATTGGTAGCCCTCATCTGAACCCCTATACTGATATTTGAAGTAGAATAGTGCTGTATGGCCGCAAAAACTATTTATAAGCTAACCTCAGATTTGACAGAACATATATTAAATGTGATAGAATTATTTTAATAAAAATGTAACGTTGATTCAATCTTTGAATATACATTTGCTAGCAGAAACCACATGAGCACACGTTATAGGATACTGCGGTATTTCTCATTGGCTAATAGAGACAACGAATACAGGGGTACAGTGGTAAAAGCTTAGTTGTTTTTTTTTTTTTAAGTAAGAATATACAAATCTGTCCATGTCGTTTTAACACACTGACTAAACATGTAGTGAAAGTTTCACACTCAGATGTAACTTTATAAAAAGCAGTTCAAACAGTAAAGGATTAACAATGAACTCTATGGAGTAAAAACATACATCTATCAAACATGATTTGCTGTTACAACTGTATTAAATCCAGCTCAACAACTGCTTTCCTTTAGCTGCACATAAAACATGCAACTTCGATATTATACAAATAAAGTTATAGTAGACGCTATTAGACTTACCTAAACACATGAAACCACACTTCCTACTCGCTAACGGAAATGGCATCACTTCCTTAGCAAAGCACTCTGGGATTTGTAGTTTGTTGATGTAAACCAGAGTTGATAATTCTAGAGCTAAATCCTAAACTAATCACTGCAATTTTAATATTGCGTTAAACGTTATTGCAAAGGAGTTTTGTGCATTATATTTTTTAAGCACATTGTTTTGCAGCTGGGATATAAAATAGTGTTAACTTATATTAACCCATTCCTACTAAAATCAATTCATACTAAAAAAAAATGAACGAAAACGAATCAATGTAAATAGTGATGTAAAAAAAAGGTGACAGGAGACGTAGCTATACATTTTGTTCCCAAACCTGTTTGTTATATTTGTAACCACAGCTACAGCGTCCTAATATCACAGCTGACTGCCAGTCTCGGAGTGCTGAGAGAAGTATATTTCCATTGTATGTGTTTAAAACTCATTTTTAAAACGGTATAAGTTATTGCATTTTATAAAGAACTGCGTTAATGTATAAGGCGACTGCATTATTAATATCTCTAATAGCTTTCAGCAGATTCTGATTTATGTGGTTTGGCAAGCAATGCATTTAGCTTTATAGTTGAAGCAAAGGTCTTTTTAAAACCAATGCCAATGTTTAAAATGTTCGATTTATTTCAACATAGTAAAATGGTTGAGAAAATATATACACTGTGTATCCACTGCAATTCGTCTACTCTGTGTTATGTTTACCAAATTGGAAACAATTGCCTTTCATTAAAAAAAAATACAAATTAAAATATATATACACTGTGAAAACTCCAGTGTAAACCCATTCTCTTGAAACTCTTGTTTATTTTAGTTATTGTGTGTTTAACCAGATTTTGCTATTATAATTTATATATAATTATGACAGCTTAAAATGGCTTTGTAATGCAAAAATTTACGTTAGTGAGACTAGATAACTATGCCTGGCAAAGGGAATAAAGACATAGGTAAAGTCCCACATATGAGCTGCAAAACGTGTAATTCCTGAGCAGGACAAAGCCGATGATTGACAGGGCTGTGCAAATGCTACTCCTGGCTGGCTCACCCTTTGCAAGGGTAATCTTGGCTCACTAATGCAAAAGTTGCAGTTTTGTGCTTCTTCCTTTGAATTTTTACTACTAATCACATTGCCTATATATAGTAAAAAAAACAAAAAACAAATCTGCAATTTGCTATGTTAAAGGTAAAATGTAAAAAAAAAACAATAATTCAGATAGAACATATTTTAAACAACTTTCCAATTTACTTCTATTATCAAATGTATTTAATTTACTTGGCATATTTTGTTAAAGGAGCAGTAATGCACTATTGGGAGCTAGCTGAGCACATCAGTGAGCCAATGGCAAGAGGCATATATGTGCAGCCACCAATCAGCAGCTAGCTCCCAGCAGTGCATTGCTGCTCCTGAGCCTACCTAGGTATGCTTTTCAACAAAGAGGACAAAGCAAATTAGATAATGAAAGTAAAATGGAAAGTTGTTTAAAATTATATTCTCTAGATGAACATTAGAGTGAAAGTAAATCCTAGCATTTTACAAACGCTAGGATTGACTTTTGAAACAAATAAAGGGGACTTTCATTCATGAAGTATAAGATACTTCATGTAGAAAGCTCCTTTATTTGTTTTAACCGATTGCCGTTTTTAGCTGCTACAGTAGCCCACGGCTAAAAACATTTTTTGCTAAGAGGTGACATTTTCACTTCTTAGCCTATAGCCGTGCAGTAAATCCAGCTCCCATGGGCGCCAAGCCGGATTTACCGCACGGCTATTGGCTAAGAGGTGAAAACGTCACCTCTTCGCAAATTTTTTTTTAAATCTTGTGCTTTTTTATTAGTATCCTTTGTTGAAAAGTAAAGCTAGGTAGGCTGATATAAGCTTAGGGGCATGCCTGTGTCTTTAGCAGGCTATGGAAGCAGTGTTTGCAACTATGTAAAACATTGCTATAAACATTGTTGCAAACACTGCTGCCAGATGGATAAAGACTAGTAACTTTTTCTCCCTGAGCTAGTAACTTTTAACCCCTGTCTAGTTAACTTTGGTGATATTTTTCCCACCCCTGTATGTATGTATAAATATATATATATATGCAGTCCTCTTTATCTTATGCAGGGTCCTGGATGTAAATGAGAGACACATTACAGTATAATGCTCACACAAAAAAACCTCAAAGATTTTACAGGAATTTTTTTCAAATTTTCATGCTGGCACGCTTTTGATCATCGTGCCCTTAGAAAAAAAAGATAAAATTATGAACTTTTAGTACCTATTTTGTACATGTTCCTCACACTCCGCACTTGGAGCTTTCTTTCTGCTGGCTTTTGTTTACATATATTTTCTGTAGCTATTACTGCAATATTGGAATTTTTAGTATAGGTGGGGATGCTACAGTTAAAATATATTTCAATGAAATGATACAATAAAGGCAAATTAGCTATTTGTAAGCAATTTAATACACCCCAGTAGATAAAATGTCACTTTAAAAGGTGATTAATACAAAACCTTTCTGTAGTCTTAAAGGGACAGTAAACACCTTGTAATTGCTATAGAATAATACATCAGCCAAGTCTAAAATTTAAAACAAATTTAACTTTTGTTTACTGGAATTTTTTTCAATAGCCACATACCATTCACCACTTGTCTTATTTGGAGGAGCTAACCTGTTATCTGTTAAAGCTAATCATGGAAAAACATAAATTATGCTTACCTGATAATTCTATTTCCATCGTGGGGAGGAGAGTCCACGGCTTCATTCATTACTTGTGGGAATTAAGAACCTAGCCACCAGGAGGAGGCAAAGACACCCCAGCCAAAGGCTTAAATACCTCCCCCACTCCCCTCATCCCCCAGTCATTCTGCTGAGGGAACAAGGAACAGTAGGAGACTCTCCTCCCCACGATGGAAATAAAATGATCAGGTAAGCATAATTTATGTTTTCCATCTAAAGGGGAGGAGAGTCCACGGCTTCATTCATTACTTGTGGGAACATATACCCAAGCTTTTATAGGACACTGAATGAAAACGGGAGGGTAAAAGAGGGACCCTTAATCTGAGGGCACCACAGCCTGTAGAACCTTTCTCCCAAAAACAACTTCCGCAGAAGCAAAAACGTCAAATTTGTAAAACTTAGTGAAGGTATGCAAGGAGGACCAGGTAGCCGCCTTGCAAATCTGCTCCATAGAAGCCTCATTTTTGAAGGCCCAAGACAAAGCCACTGCTCTAGTTGAATGAGCCGTGATCCTCTGAGGAGGCTTATGTCCCGCTGTCTCATAGACCAAGCGGATCAAGCTCCTCAGCCAAAATGATAAAGAAGTAGCAGAAGTCCTCTGACCCCTGTGCTTCCCTGAATATACGACAAAAATTGATTTAGATTGTCTGAAACCCTTTGTGGCCTGAAGATAGAACTTCAAAGCATGAACCACATCCAGATTATGAAGTAACCTGTCCTTAGGAGAAGAAGGGCTAGGACATAAAGAAGGAACAACTATATCCTGATTGATGTTACAGTTAGACACCACCTTGAGGAGAAACCCCAAACCTGTGCGAAGAACAGCCTTATCTGCATGAAACACCAGATAAGGGGGCTCATATTACAAGGCCGCCAGCTCAGAGACTCTGCATGCCGATGCAATGGCCAACAGAAAGAGAACCTTCCATGAGAGATCCTTTATGTCAAGAGAATGCATAGAGGCCCATTTATCAAGCTCCGTATGGAGCTTGTGGGCTCGTGTTTCTGACGAGTCTTCAGACTCGCCAGAAACAGCAGTTATGAAGCAGCGGTCTAAAGACCGCTGCTCCATAATCCTGTCCACCTGCTCTGAGCAGGCGGACAGAGATCGCCACAATTCAACCCGATCGAGTACGATCGGGTTGCTTGACATCCCCCTGCTGGCGGCCGATTGGCCGTGAATCTGCAGGGGGCGGCGTTGCACCAGCAGCTCACAAGAGCTGCTGGTGCAATGCTGAATACGGAGAGTGTATTGCTCTCCGCATTCAGCGAGGTCTGTAGGACCTGATCCACACTGTCGGATCAGGTCCGACAGACCTTTGATAAATTGGCCTCATAGGCTCAAATGGAACCCTCTGTAAGACCTTAAGTACCAAGTTTAAGCTCCAAGGGGCAGCAGCCTGCCTAAAAACAGGCCTGATTCGAGACAGGGCCTGAACAAAAGATTGGATGTCAGGGAGATCAGCGAATCTCCTATGCAACAGAACAGATAAAGCCAAAATTTGTCCTTTTAGGGAACTAGCGGCAAGACCCTTCTCCAAACCCTCTTGGAGAAAGGACAAAATTCTGGATACACTCACCTTGTGCCAAGGGTAGCCATGACTCTCACACCAGGACAAGTAAGTCCTCCACACCTTATGATAGATGCGACGAGTGACCGACTGTCTTGCCTGAACTAGAGTGTCAATCACATTCTCAGAGAAAACCCTTTTTGCCAAGACTAAGCGTTCAATCTCCATGCAGTCAGCCTCAGAGAATCTAGATTTTGATGTTGAAAAGGACCCTGCTCCAGCAGATCCCTGCGACAAGGTAACCTCCACGGCTGAGAGGATGACATCCCCCCAGATCCGCAAACCACGTCCTCAGCCACGAGGGAACAATCAGAATGGAGGACACTCTCTCCCGCTTTATACGAGCCACTACACGAGGAAGAAGCGGTAACGGAGGAAATATGTATACGAGACCGAACCCCCAAGGCATCACCAATGCGTCTATTAGCTCTGCCTGGGGGCCTCGATCCGTATCGGGGAAGCTTGAAATTCAACCTTGATGCCATAAGATTGATCTCCGGCACCCCCTATCTGAGACAGATCTCCGCAAACACTTAGGGGTGAAGAGACCATCCCTCGGATGAAAAGTCTGCCTGCTGAGAAAATCCGCTTCCCAGTTGTCCACACCTGGGATGTGGATAGCAGAGAGTGAACAATTGTGGGTCTCCGCCCACTCCAGGATCCGAGACACCTCCCTCATTGCCAGGGAGCTCCTCGTGCCCCCCTGGTGGTTGATGTAAGCCACCGAGGTAATGTTGTCCATCTGGAACCTGATAAAGCTGAAGTCCCCCAGACGAGGCCACGCCCTCAGAGCATTGTAGATCGCTCAAAGCTCCAGAATATTTATTGGAAGAAGAGACTCTAAGCGAGACCACTTCCCCTGTGCCATCCTGGCACCCCAAACAGCTCCCCATCCCGCCAGACTCGCGTCCGTGGTCACAATCTCCCAGGACGGTCTCAGGAAGGATGTCCCCATGGACAGGTGATCTGGGCGAATCCACCAGGAGAGGGAAATCCGAATCCGAGCATCCATGTATATCGGCTGTGACAGATCAGAATGATCGCCATTCCACTGTCTCAACATGCACAATTGAAGAGGTCTGAGATGAAACCTGGCAAATTACCAATCGTTTTCATGCACTGAGCTACAGATGGTCTCACTGTAGACTGAAGGGCAAGACAGGTAGATGTCATCTTTGTGCGTCACTTGTCTGTGAGAAAGATCTTCATGGACACAGAGTCTATGATCGTGCCCAAGAACTCCACCCTGGTACTGGAAACCAGGGAACTCTTCTCGAGGCTGACCTTCTAACCGTAAGATTGAAGTAACTGCAGCAGGACCCTGGTGTGGGCCTCTGCCAGATGGAATTGCGGCACCTGAACCAGGATGTCGTCCAGGTAGGGCGCCACCGCGATGCCCTGGGATCTGGCTACTGCTAGAAGGGCCCCAGGACCTTTGTAAGGACTCTCGTGGCCGTCGCCAGAGCGAAGGGGAGAGCCACAAACTGTAAATGCTGATCCAGAAAAGCAAATCTGAGGAACCTTAAATGGTCCCTGTGAATCGGAACGTGAAGCTAGGCATCCTTCAAGTCTATAGAGATCATTAGCTGCCCCTCTTGAACTAGGGGCAGAATGGATCTAATTGTTTCCATTTTGAACGATGGAACGGACAGGAACTTGTTTAAACATTTGAGGTCCAGAATCGGGCGGAACATGCCCTCCTTCTTTGGGACCATGAACAAATTGGAGTAATACCCTAGACCCTTTTCTGCATGGGGTACTGGTACGATAACCCCTAGAGCGGAGAGATCCCGCACACAACCCAGAAAGGCCTCTCTTTTTTCTGGCCTTGAAGACAGGTTTGACAGAAGGAATCTGCCCCTGGGAGGAGAGGACTTGAACCCTATCCTGTAACCCTGGGCGACTACCTCCAGAACCCAGGGGTCCTGAACATCCTGCAACCAGTCGTCTAAGAATAGAGACAATCTGCCCCCACTCGGTCCACAGACCAGTCGGGGGCCGCCCCGTCATGCGGACTTTGTCTCAGCGGGCTTCTTGTTCTGCCTAGACTTGTTTCAAGCTTGGGCAGGCTTCCAGGCACCCTTTGTTTGGTCCACTTTCGCCGTGGGCTGTTGGCTTTGCGCCTTATCCCCACGAAAGGGACGAAAATTAGAACCCTTAGGTTTTGCATTCTTATCCTGGGGAAGGCACCCTTGCCTCCTGTAACCGTGGATATGATAGAATCCAGACCTGGGCCGAACAGGATTTTGCCCTTAAAAGGCAAAGACAGCAGCCTCGTCTTCGAGGTCATGTCCGCCGACCAAGATTTTAGCCACAGAGCCCTGCGTGCTAGAACCGAAAAACCTGATACTTTAGCATTCACGCGGATAATTTGCATATTAGCGTCACAAATTAAGGAATTGGCTACCTTTAGGGCCTTAATCCTTTCCTGCACTTCCTCGAAAGATGGTTCACCCTCAATCATATCAAATAATGCATCGCACCAATATGACGCAGCTCCAGCAACCGCGGTGACAGCCGCTGACGGTTAAAAAACAAGCCGCGTGTGTTGAAACATCTTTCGTAACATGTTTTCCAACTTTTAATCCATAGGCTCCTTGAACAAAGAACTATCCTCTAAAGGAATCGTTGTGCGCTTAGCGAACGTGGAGATGGCCCCATCCACCTTGGGAATGGTCCCCCACAACTCCAGCTTTGCCTCCGGGACGAGGAAAAGCTTTTTAAAATGAGAAGAGGGGGAAAAGGAAGAACCTAACCGCTCCCACTCATTCTTTATAATATTCGCCATCTTGACAGGAACCCAGAAAGTCTGGGAAACCACCCTTTCCTCGTAGACCTTATCTAATTTAGGAATGGAGGTCTCTTCTGGAAGCTTCGGTTCCAGAACCTCTAAAGTAGCCAGTACCTGCTTTAGTAAGAAGCGCAAGTTCTCCATCTTAAACCTAAAACCGGGCTCCTCCTCTACCGGAGTTTTAGATGACACGAACTCCGACCCCGAAAGGGCCCCTTCCGATGCGTCGGAATAGGCCTAGTCATCGTACCACCCCTCTGGGGCGTCCAACAGAGACAAATCCTGGGACAGGCCGCTATGAAAAGCTCTACACTTGCGCTTAGCAGAACACGGCAAAGCATGGATCACCTTACCGACTGCCGTTTCAAGCTGATCCGCAAAATCAGGCGGCCGAGTAATCTTCCCCGAAGGGGTAACAGTCGGACCCTGGGGAGCTGCATGTGGGACTGTTAGTCTCCTCCATCGCAGATCAGACCAGAAGTGAAGAGGCCCCACCTGGTCACAAGGATATCTACGCAGGACCGCCCCTGCAGAGGAGAAAGCACGCCAAAAAAAACTGCCCAAAAACTCCCAGAAGAGAACCTGTCAATTCCACAAAAAATGCCAGAGCCGCGTCCTTGCACATAACACAGCCATCACACAATAAACTTATCATGTACATACCCCCCCGTTCAATAATCCCCATAAAAGAATATTAACCCTAGATTCTATAAAGATAAAGGTGCCACACTGTGGCCCTGTCTTCTGTGATTCATGATATAAAAAATGAAACGATCTTACCAGAATCTACGCCGTGGAACAGGAACACGGCCCTTCAAGTGTGACAGGTGGTAGCTGCGGTCCTGACATGGACTTGAGAGAAGAACGCAATCTGCGAAACTCGTGAACGCCGATTGCTGTAGGAGCTGTTAATATGAGTCGGGATGGTGTTGCAAAGGGAAGCTCCCTCTGCATCTCCGGACTCTAACGTTCACCCAGGCCCTCAACCGAGAAGCTTGAAGGGCTATTTAAACTCCTGTCCCATAGCAAAGGGTAGCACCCCTCATAAGAGACCTCCAATTTTCCGGCACCTCTCTGCCACCTCCTGTGACGAAAGGCAAAGAATGACTGGGGGATGAGGGGAGTGGGGGAGGTATTTAATCCTTTGGCTGGGTGTCTTTGCCTCCTCCTGGTGGCCAAGTTCTTAATTCCCACAAGTAATGAATAAAGCCGAGGACTCTCCTCCCCTTTAGATGGAAATACGTAATCTCTGAGCACTAGAAAATCCACAAATTTCAAAGTTAAATTATATAAAAAGGGGGCAAAATAAATAATGACAATATATTGTAAAAATTATTTTATTACACCTAACTACACATTCTATATGAAAATCTCAAAGTGTTTACTATCCATTTAAATTAATGACCCTATCAGACAAGTGTGTGAAAGATTTCTGAATCAATTAAGATTTGTTTGATGCAATTGTATTTCTATTTCCAAACCTCCACCACTAGATTTACTAGGAAGCAAATCCAGATTTGTTACTGAAGTAGATATTGCTTGCCACTGTTTCCTTTTTTAAAACAGAGGTTTTTTTAAAAAAAAAATAGAATTTTTAACAGCTTCTGTGACCCAAGATTCCTAGAGTGCTCATGGGTTTTATAAGTGAATAGTAAATATCCGTCTTAACAGCAATAGTAGGTGATTCTTGGAGCTGTAAAACCTGAAGCCTACTTCTGTTGCCTTGCTTGGCATGCACTTCCAGAACACTTTCTGAGGCAAATAATCACTTTCTTCAATTGTTGCTTGGAAATAAGATGGAAAATTCTTAGCAATAAATATATATCCAGTCTCAGTCCGAGTGCTTCTTGTTTGGCTGCTTCTTATTGTGTTCTCTCTCTTCTGTTATTACTATTATTATTAATTAATATTATTATCAGTTATTTGTAGAGTGCCAAGAGATTCCACATAGGTATAATATGCAAATGTAGCATTTATAAGTACTAATGGGTAGAGGGCCCTGCCAAGAGTTGAACTGTTATAAGTCACCTTTCTTATAGGTGATCTACAAAACAGCTTGCTTTGTAGGCTTACATACTAAGGGGGTTCAGGGTGATGACAAAGCAGGTGAGGAACTGAGGTAAGAAAAGGTTAGTGTACATTTTATGCATCCTTGAACAGTAGGGCTTGAAACTTTGAAAGCTAGGGGAGAATTGTGTGTAGCGAAGAAAAGAGTTCTACAAGATAGGGGCCCTTCTGCAAAAGTTCTGTATACAGGAATGTGAGGAGATAACAAGTGAGGAGGGAAGAAGGAATTTGTGAGCAGAGCAAAGGGGACGGGAAGGAGAGTATCTGGAGACAAGGTCAGAGATATAGGGGAGCAATGCTATTGAGAGCCTTGCATGTTAGGGTTATTCTGGAGGCTTGTGGAAGCCAGTGAAGGGATTGGCAGAAAGGTGCAACAGAAGAGGAGCGATATATAAAGAAAATTGGCCTTCATTCAGAGGCATTCATTATAAATTTTGAAGGAGATAGACAGCAGCTAAACCAGAGTGGATGGAGTTGCAATAGTCAAGGTAGGAAATGACGAGAGAATTGGTAAAGATCATAGTTGTGTCTTGTGTGTGGAGTTGCAAATTTAAGGTTTTTAATCTGAAAATGGCAGGAATTGGCCAAAGACTGGATGAGAGGAGTGTGAATGAATGGTCTGAGTCAAGACTAACCCCAAAATTACCCCAAAACAAAAGGCATGCATGATTGGTGTAATGATGTTATTATCAACATTTATAGATAGTTGGGGGGGGGGTGAAGAGATTTTGGAAGAAGGCGGGAAAATAAGAAGCTCAGTTTTGAGAGATTTAGCTTAAGGTAGTGAGAGGACATCAAGGATAAATATTCAAAAGACAGTGACACAAGTTAGCAAGAAATGGGATGGGTCTGGTGCAGAGATTTAGATTTGTGTGTCATCAGTATACAAATGATACTGAAACCCGGGGGCTATGTTAAAGGGACATAATACTCTAATGCTAAATCACTTGAAACTGCTGCAGTATAACTGTAAAAAGCTGACAGGAAAATATCACCTGAGCATCTCTATGTAAAAAAGGAAGATATTTTACCTCACAAGTTCCTCAGCTCAGCAGAGTAAGTTCTGTGTAAAAAGTTATACTCAGCTGCAGCCCAGCTGCGGGGAAAAAAAATGAAGAAATGAACAGCAGCCAATCAGCATCAGCAGTGCTGAGGTCATGAACTCTTTTACTGTGATCTCATGAGATTTGACTTAACTCTCATGAGAATTCATAGTAAACTTCCTTTACCTGATTGGTGAAATAAAATGAGAGTGCATGAGGCTCATCCTTTCAGCTGTCCCAGGACAGACATACTAATATGCTGCTTAGAAATCCTTTACAATGGGATGTGGCTACTGAGGAACTTTTGAGGTAAAATATCTTTCTTTTTTACATAGAGATGTTCAGGTGATATTTTCTAGTCAGCTTTTTACAGCTATACTGCATCACTTTCAAGTGTTTAAAGATTTGGGTATTATGGCCCTTTAATGAACCTAAAGATGAAGTATGTATTGAGAAGAGAAGGGGACCAAGGACAGAGCCTTGTGGTACCCCAACAGAAAGTGGTAAAGGGGCCGAAGATGCTCCAGAGAAGGCTACACTAAACATATGGTTTGACAGGTAGGAGGAAAACCATGAAAGGTGCTGTGTCGCAAATGCTGAATGATTGGAGGGTTTGCAGCAAGAGGGGGGTTAAACAGTATTAAAGGCTGCAGACAGATTTAGAAGGTTTAACAGAGAGAAGTGGTCTTTAGATTATGCTGTAATTAAGCCATTAATAATCTTAATGATTGCAGTCTCAGTGGAGTGTTGGGGGAGAAATCCTGATTGCAATAGATCAAGGAGCAGGTTTAATGTGAGGAAATTAGATAAACATGTATAACTAGTATTTCAAGAAGTTTTGGGGCAAGGGGGAGTAAGGAAATAGGACAGTAGTGGGAGGCGGAGGTTGGTTCGAGAGAAGGTTTTTGGGCATAGGTGTGACTAGTGCATGCTTAAAGGGACAGTAAATGTAAAAAATAATGTTACATAATTCTGCACATAGTGCAGAATTATGTAACATTACCTTAGCGACAGCTTTAAAAATCAAAATATTTAATAGATTTTACCTGGTCTTCTCTCCAGGCTCTTCTAATCATGTCTTCTTTTTCAAAAGAGCTTCGCAGAGGGAGAAGTTGTAATAGGAAGTGTGGGGGGGGGGGGGGGAGAAGGGAATTGAAAATTGGAGAACAGACATTTTGGGTTTAAAGGAGTAGTAGAGATAAGAGCAGAGAAGTAATCCTGTTTAGAGAGGTTAATAATAGTAGGAGCTCAAGATGAAGTTGTAGTCAGTCGAACAGTGAGACTTTCTCCAATGTCACTCAGCAGTGCACGAACATCTGCGCATGTACAGTGTCAGGGGAATGCCAGACCTGAGGATGAGCGTGGAGTTGTAGTGACAGATAGATTGGTCAGGGCCATAAAAGGATGAAATGGAAGAGTGCAGGGGTTTGAGAAAGTTTGAGAGATGTTACAAATCTAATGATTTAATGCTTCTGTGGAGTTCATTGTGAGTGTTAGATGGTGGGAGAGTAGAAGGGAGTGGACTGTTGTGATTCTGCAAATGGTGAGGTGGTGGTCAGAAAGAGGAAAGGGGGAATTTGTGAAGTGTGAGAGAGTGCTTCAATAGCTGAAAATCAGATCAAGTTAGTATCCATGTTTGTGTGAGGGAGAGTTGGTCCATTGTGGCAGACCATAAGAGAAAGTGAGCTGGAGAAGTTTTGTTGCTCCAGGGACAGTGAGATTGTCAATAGGGAAGTTGAAATCACCAGTAATGATTGCAGAGATGTCTGAAAAGAGGAAATAAGGTAGCCAGTCAGCAAAATTATTAAGAGATTTAGTTGAGAAGCCAGGGGGGTGATATATAACAGTGATACATAGAGAGAGCAGAGAGAATAAGCTAATCATGTGGCTTTCGAAGGAAGAGAATGTGAGGGAAGAGATGGGTTGTATTTGTTGAAAGGTGCAGTGAGAGGAAAGTAAAATATTTACACCACCTCCTTGTCTGTTTCCAGACCTAGTGGTGTGGCTGAAGTGGAGACTCCTATGTGTCAATGCAGCAGGGGAGGCTGTGTTGTTCATTTCCTGTCATAATTATTGTCTGCCTGCTGACAGTGAACCTGTGATGCCTGCCCTAACTATGATCTACCTATTAACCATGAACCTGTGTTGCCTGTCATTACTATGTCTTGTCTGGTGATCATGAAACTGTGCTGCCTGCCCATTGTCTGCCTTCTGACCATAAATTGGTGCTGTCTGTCCTAACCATTGCCTTTCTGCTGAACACGAACATGTACAGTCCACTTTAATTTTTTTATTGTTTAACAAAAATAGATAATTTCTTTATTACCCATTCCCCAGTTTTGTATAACCAACACTGTTATATTAATACACCTGTAATTACATTGGGGCATATGTATCAAGCTCCGAATGGAGCTTGATGCCCCGTGTTTCTGGCAAGCCTGCAGGCTCGCCAGAAACAGTAGTTATGAAGCAGCGGTCACAAAGACCGCTGCTCCATAACCTGTCCGCCTGCCTGCTCTGAGCAGGCGGACAGACATCGCCGGAAATCAACCCGATCGAGTACGATCGAGTTGATTGACACCTCCCTGCTGGCGGCCTATTGGCCGCGAGTCTGCAGGGGGCGGCATTGCACGGTGCAATGCTGAATACGGCGAGTGTATTGCTCGCCGTATTCAGCGATGTCTGTCGGACCTGATCCGCACTGTCGGATCAGGTCCGACAGACATTGCTAACTAGAGGCCATTGTATCTAAGCATCTGCAGACTGACCCTTATCTCAGTGCTTTTTACAAACTTGCATTTCAGCCAATTAGTCCTGACTAATGCATGGAAGTGAGAACAATGTTATCTATATGGCACACATGAATTAGATCTGTCTAGCTGTGAAAAGTTAATAAAATGGCAGCCTTCAAGGGCTTAGAAATCAGCATATGAGCCTACCTAGGTTTGGCCTTCAACAAAGAATACCAAGAGAAAAAAAGCAATGATGATAAAAGTCAATTGGATAGTTGTTTAAAATTGCATGTCCTATCTGAATCATAAAAGTTTCATTTACAACATAGCCATATGTTGTAAAATCATTCTTCTGGGTGTGGCAGCCAAGGAAGGAAAAATTAATGCTGTGTACATCTAAGGTGGGGGGGAACAGATCATAGCTGCCCTTATCACTGGCATCCAAAGTGAGTCTAATTAATACTAGGCATGTGCACGGCAAAAAAAAAAAATTGTTTAGTTTTGTTTTCATTAGTTAAATAAATAGTTTTGTTTTGGAAAATTAGATGTTAACTTAAAAAAATAATTTCATTTCGCAAATTAGTTTTGTTAAGTTAAATCGTTTTTCGGATCCATTCGTTATTCATATTCATTATTCTTTTCTAAAGTTTACAATAGAATAATGAATATGAATAAAGAATGGATCCGAAAAACAATTTAACTTAAGATAAGGAATATGGACTTCTGGTGGGCGGGGAAGGAGTAAGCAGCTCACTTTAGAGCTCCGTCACCCCATGGAGATCTTTTGAAGTTTTAACAAGCTGCACCTAAGGAAATCAAGACCCGAGCATATTGGTCTTTGACAGGAACGTGTCTAGACAACGTTTTAGCTGGAGAACCTCATCTCTCCCCCACGGAAAGTCACCCAAACAAGCGAGTAGGTGCTGAGGTGCATTTAACCGGCAGCCATCTTGGCGCACAAAAAGGAGCGAGTATTCCTGGCAGATTACATTGAGCTGTGAAAGCGGCGAGGAGAGGTGGTGATTGGAGGGGAAAAGAGAAGCAGAACAAGCTGAGCTGTCTCAGTACCTCGGCCCGACATTCCGTCACCCTGCACAAGCGAAGAGGTGAGAATTGTGCCCTGGAGCGCAATGCGTGGGAACTCATGCCACTAACTACTTACACCCTGAACCTCTCATAAGCTGTGGTGGACTTACTTCGCCGGGGACCGGGATCAGCGTGGTTCAGCTGACAGCCGCTGCAAAGGAGTCAACCGGAGTTGCTTGGGCTCATTAACAACGCTGACAGCGTTGCAACGAGTGTAGCCCAGATTCCCGCGACGCCATCTTGATCAGCAGCAGTTTCACCGGCCGTCATCAATTGGGCCTAGCAACGCAGCTGCTGCATATCAGGGAGAAAGGAGGCAGAAGCTGTACTGAAAGACCGGACACTCGAGAATCACCCGGGACTCAGTGGAGCTGATAAGATACAGAGCACTTGGCCCCAGTCCCACATCATACACATCCAGCTCACATAGACCGGTTTCGGAACACTGGAACTCAGTGCTACTTGCGCACATATATTATTCTGGTCCCTTGTGAGCCTGGAAATGTGGGATACTAACTGATTTGGCACTGATTGCTTATTTAGGCCCCCGGGGTTCAGCTTATAAGGGCCCTGAGCTGAGTGACATTTACATTTATATTGAGGAAACAAGCAACAAAAAGACTCTTACAGGTACGCATGACATGTTGTGTGACAACACCTGCTTGGCCTAGTTGCTCCCTCACACAGCATTTTTCTTCAACACTAGACATTAAACTAACTGTAAACAGAGTACTACAATCATATCTGGTGTTTTCTAACTTGCTGTTGACACTACTATAACTCTGTGGAATACCTGCATATTACTGTTTCTGTGGACTGCATGCTGTATTGATATTTGTAAGGTTTAATGCGCAAGGGGTATAATGTATTGGTACTAACACTCTGTATACCAATTTGATCAGACTGTAACTTTTGATCTAATACTAGAGGGTAGGGGTGGATATAGTGCCTGAAGGGAGAACAGAGGGAAACCCGGGGCACACTAACAAGAGCCAAGTAGATTGAGCTTTACAGTATAAACCTCTTCTATACCTATCACCCTCTTTTCAAACACATGTACAGCAAGTGTGTTCCTTCTTTATATGGATACATTTTTAGAGCCCTCAAAAGGGCTCTAAAGACAGGGGAAAAAAGAGCAAAGAACACTGTGGAGCACACGCCTACTCTCACACCTAAAAAAAATGACAACACACCTGAACTTGCTAAATCTCATGCCATAGTACAGCAACTCACATCACTCTTTATGCCTAAAATGAACAATATTCAAAAAGGTGTAGATATTTTAGCGGGTGAAGTTAAGCAGATAACAGCTCGCTTTAATGAGGTATAAGAGAGAGTCTCCGAGTTAGAGGACTTTAATGTTTCTCATACAAGGAAGGTAGAAGACCTGACACACCAAAATCAAATTTTGTATCAACGCCTAGAAGACCTAGAGAACAGGTCCAGGCGGAACAATGTCCGCCTACTAGGCCTACCTGAGACGGTTAAGCCATCTGACATCATACACTTTGTTGAGCATGACCTAGCATCTTTATTGGGTATTGCTTCGGGCACTATGAGAGGCAGTGTTGAAAGGGCGCACAGAGTGGGGCCAGAAAGACAAAACCCTAGAGAGGGCCAGCCCCCCAGGCAAGTAATGATAAAATTCTTACATTCTCAGGTAAAGGTACAGGTACTACAAGCATATCGTAGACTCCCCTCCTTGATGCATGACAACTCAAAACTCCTACTTTTTCAGGACTACTCTGCGGAGTTGATGAAAAAGAGGAGGGAATTTTCTGCGATATGCTCGTCCCTTAATAGGGAGGGACGAAAGGTGTATCTGCTGTACCCTGCAAGGTTAAGATTGCTAAATGACAATGGCCCTAGATTCTTTGATTCTCCCGCGGAGGCTCAAGCCTTTCTGGGGGAGGGTCAGAGGCGGCCTGGTAATCCTTGCAGGGAGGCCCTACAGGCTGACCCCGATTGAAAGCTGATACAAGTAGCTGAGAGTCACAGAACATGGATATGGTGTTAATGGGTTATATCATAGTTACAATCTATTTTATAAATGTTATTTGGTATACTGCCCTGTGTAACGCTCAGGAACACACTGAGGTAATACAAAGCAAAAGGACTTACTCCTCTGGTGGTGCTCTGATGTTACATTCATGGCAATATCCTACGTTTACTGACTTGCAGTGGGGAGGGAATTTGACTGTTTGGATACTTTTTGCTTTTGAATATTTGCTCTTATCTGAGTTACTGTTATTTTTGGGTATCAATGGGGAACTCAGGATAGACAAGTGGGATCTGCTAGTTAGAGACTTGCAGAGGGGAGGGAACTTGTTTGTTTATGCATTTATAATGTTCAGTCATTTACTCCTATTAGAATTGCTGCTGTTAATGCATATTTATATGGAACCTAGACTAGATATATGGAAACTGCTAAGATATTGGTTTTGTCTCTGTTGTAATATAATATTGAACTGTTTAACGGTAATATCTGCAAGGACCTTAATACTACTGTTTATCACAATTTTGATGCTAACTCCACTGCTGAAATTACAAGCAGGTTGTTGTTGTTGCGGGGGGTGGGGTCCGGGCTGCCGCATGGTCCATGATACAAGGCATACTCTTTTAAACACTTATACGCAACTACAATTGCAGGTGACAGGGGGTGTCCCCCCTGCGTGGAGGATGGGGCGGCCTGGATACATCGCTGGCACGTATACCAACCTATGTGCATCAAGCCTGACAACCTTTTTTTGTTTCTCTCATATGTTGCAATTTCTAACAACCCTGCTGGTTATGGGAAATGGTGGACTACGGTCTCAAGAGGCTGTGTTTTTTTTCAATTTTTCTTATTTTTATTTTTATTTTTTATCATTGTTATTACTTTTATTTTTATTTTTCTCCATTAGCCTATTGGATAGGCTGCTTTTTTGAAACAGACTTTTTTTTACAGAGGCCCTTTACCTCTGATTCAGTGGAAACCTGTGAGGTCTCACGCCTCTGCCAAAGACCATTGGACAATTGATGCGCTGCATCAAAATCCTTCACAATTTTTTGCGCTCTTACGGCTAGATTTGGAGTTTTGTCGGTAACGACCCGAAAAACTAACGCCCGCGTTTTACTGGCCGCACCATAAAAATAACTCTGGTATCGAGAGTCCACATAAAGGCTGCGTTAGGCTCCAAAAAAGGAGCGTAGAGCATTTTTAACGCAGCTTCAACTCTCGATACCAGAGTTGCTTACGGACTCGGCCAGCCTCAAAAACGTGCTCGGGCTGTTTGAGCTGAAAAAAAACCTAACACCTGCAAAAAAGCCGCGTTCAGCTCCTAACGCAGCCCCATTGTTTGCTATGCGGTAACACTTCTACGTCTGCACCTAACACTCTAACATGTACCCCGAGTCTAAACACCCCTAGCCTTACACTTATTAACCCCTAATCTGCCGCCCCCGCTATCGCTGACCCCTGCATTTTATTATTAACCCCTAATCTGCCGCTCCGTAAACCGCTGCTACTTACATTATCCCTATGTACCCCTAATCTGCTGCCCTAACATCGCCGACCCCTATATTATATTTATTAACCCCTAATCTGCCCCCCACAACGTCGCCTCCACCTGCCTACACTTATTAACCCCTAATCTGCCGAGCGGACCTGAGCGCTACTATAATAAAGTTATTAACCCCTAATCCGCCTCACTAACCCTATAATAAATAGTATTAACCCCTAATCTGCCCTCCCTAACATCGCCGACACCTAACTTCAATTATTAACCCCTAATCTGCCGACCGGAGCTCACCGCTATTCTAATAAATGTATTAACCCCCTAAAGCTAAGTCTAACCCTAACACTAACACCCCCCTAAGTTAAATATAATTTAAATCTAACGAAATTAATTAACTCTTATTAAATAAATTATTCCTATTTAAAGATAAATACTTACCTGTAAAATAAATCCTAATATAGCTACAATATAAATTATAATGATATTATAGCTATTTTAGGATTTATATTTATTTTACAGGTAAATTTGTATTTATTTTAACCAGGTACAATAGCTATTAAATAGTTAAGAACTATTTAATAGCTAAACTAGTTAAAATAATTACAAATTTACCTGTAAAAGAAATCCTAACCTAAGTTACAAATAAACCTAACGCTATACTATCAATAAATTAATTAAATAAACTACCTACAATTACCTACAATTAACCTAACACTACACTATCAATAAATTAATTAAATACAATTGCTACAAATAAATACAATTAAATAAACTAGCTAAAGTACAAAAAATAAAAAAGAACTAAGTTACAAAAAATAAAAAAATATTTACAAACATAATAAAAATATTACAACAATTTTAAACTAATTACACCTACTCTAAGCCCCCTAATAAAATAACAAAGCCCCCCAAAATAAAAAAATGCCCTACCCTATTCTAAATTACTACAGTTCAAAGCTCTTTTACCTTACCAGCCCTGAACAGGGCCCTTTGCGGGGCATGCCCCAAGAAATACAGCTCTTTTGCCTGTAAAAAAAAACATACAATACCCAAGCCCCCCAACATTACAACCCACCACCCACATACCCCTAATCTAACCCAAACCCCCCTTAAATAAACCTAACACTAAGCCCCTGAAGATCATCCTACCTTGTCTTCACCATACCAGGTTCACCGATCGGTCCAGAAGAGCTCCTCCGATGTCCTGATCCAAGCCCAAGCGGGGGGCTGAAGAGGTCCATGATCCGGCTGAAGTCTTCATCCAAGCGGGGCAGAAGAGTTCTTCCATCCGATTGAAGTCTTCATCCAATCGGCATCCATCCAGAGCGAAGCGGCAGCATCCTGAAGACCTCCACCGCGGAACATCCATCCTGGCCGACGACTGAACGACGAATGACGGTTCCTTTAAATTACGTCATCCAAGATGGCGTCCCTCGAATTCCGATTGGCTGATAGGATTCTATCAGCCAATCGGAATTAAGGTAGGAATATTCTGATTGGCTGATGGAATCAGCCAATCAGAATCAAGTTCAATCCGATTGGCTGATCCAATCAGCCAATCAGATTGAGCTTGCATTCTATTGGATGTTCCGATCAGCCAATAAATAGTTCTTAACTATTTAATAGCTATTGTACCTGGCTAAAATAAATACAAATTTACCTGTAAAATAAATATAAATCCTAAAATAGCTATAATATCATTATAATTTATATTGTAGCTATATTAGGATTTATTTTACAGGTAAGTATTTATCTTTAAATAGGAATAATTTATTTAATAAGAGTTAATTAATTTCGTTAGATTTAAATTATATTTAACTTAGGGGGGTGTTAGTGTTAGGGTTAGACTTAGCTTTAGGGGTTAATACATTTATTAGAATAGCGGTGAGCTACGGTCGGCAGATTAGGGGTTAATAATTGAAGTTAGGTGTCGGCGATGTTAGGGAGGGCAGATTAGGGGTTAATACTATTTATTATAGGGTTAGTGAGGCGGATTAGGGGTTAATAACTTTATTATAGTAGCGCTCAGGTCCGCTCGGCAGATTAGGGGTTAATAAGTGTAGGCAGGTGGAGGCGACGTTGTGGGGGGCAGATTAGGGGTTAATAAATATAATATAGGGGTCGACGGTGTTAGGGGCAGCAGATTAGGGGTACATAGGGATAATGTAGCTGGCGGCGGCGTGCGGACGGCAGATTAGGGGTTAATAAGTGTAGGTAGCTGGCGGCGACGTTGTGGGGGGCAGATTAGGGGTTAATAAATATAATACAGGGGTCGGCGGTGTTAGGGGCAGCAGATTAGGGGTACTTAAGGATAACGTAGGTGGCGGTCGGCAGATTAGGGGTTAAAAAATGTAATTGAGTGTCGGCGATGTGGGGGGACCTCGGTTTAGGGGTACATAGGTAGTTTATGGGTGTTAGTGTACTTTAGAGTACAGTAGTTAAGAGCTTTATAAACCGGCGTTAGCCCAGAAAGCTCTTAACTACTGACTTTTTTCCTGCGGCTGGAGTTTTGTCGTTAGATGTCTTAACGCTCACTTCAGAAACGACTCTAAATACCGGAGTTAGGAAGATCCCATTGAAAAGATAGGATACGCAGATCCCATTGAAAAGATAGGATACGCAATTGACGTAAGGGGATCTGCGGTATGGAAAAGTCGCGGCTGAAAAGTGAGCGTTAGACCCTATTTTGAGTGACTCTAAATACCGGCGGTAGCCTAAAACCAGCGTTAGGAGCCTCTAACGCTGGTTTTCACGGCTACCGCCAAACTCCAAATCTAGGTCTTACAAAATATGGATGGAAATAATACACCAATGGTTGGACGCATGTGGATGACCCTCCTCATTGATGGGACAGGTGCTAGTTCAAAGGATAATTTTTTTTTTCTTCCCTCTCTTCTCCCGGACCTTCCCCCCTTTCCCCCTTATTTTGCAGATCCAGACTCGAAAGTCAATGGTTCTGGAAGGAAGCATAGATGATAGCTAAATTTATCACTTGGAATGTAGGAGGAATACATTCACCAATTAAAAAGAAAGCAATACTCACACATTTACGTAAGATGCACACGGATGTGGCCCTTTTGCAGGAGACACACCTGACTGACTCTGAACACGAGAAGCTAAAAACAGATTGGGTAGGCAACATTGCATTTGTCTCGCATACTAGCTCTAGTAGAGGCCTGATTATCCTTTTTGGGAAAAAATCTGGCGTGGACATTCTTAAAACTCACAAGGACCCAGAGGGTCGGTACCTTATAGTTCAGATTAAAATGGGCACGCAGCTCTACACTTTGTGTAACTTGTATGCCCCCAACCAAAAAAGTGCAATCTTTTGGACCCAACTCACTAGGGTACTCACGCAATACCTAGACACAAAGATTATACTAGGGGGAGATTTCAACCTGGCACCTGACCAAGTGTGTGATAGGTTGCGAGCTCTGGGACTCCCTTCAGAAATCAATCGACCTAAATACAAAGGGCGATTTGAGAAAAAGATTTTTTCTAACCTAGAAAAAGAGCTCGGATTGTGCGACATATGGCGGCTACGCCACCCGGAGGGCAGAGACTAATCTTGTATCTCCAAGGCCAGGGCATTGTTGTCTAGAATAGACCTCTTTATGATCTCGGATCCGGTTGTCTCATTGGTCCAACAGGCCAAGATCCATGATATCTTATTATCCGATCATGCACCAGTGGAACTCCGGCTCCGCCTTCACAGGCATCCCACCAACAGAAACACTTTGAGATTTCCAAGCTATTTAACTAATTCAGAGCCTTTCAAAAAATTTCTGATACAATCCTGGAATGATTTCTATACGGATAACTTGGCCCACGTGGGTAACCCCCAACTGATGTGGGAAATGGCAAAAGTGGTCCTAGCAGGTAACATTATTTCATTAGATAATGGTGGTGGTATTCCAGCGCTAAGAATGCCCTAAGCTGTGACCGAAAAATGGGGTCTAACCTCCCCCAGAAAAAAGTATTACTGAGAAACAGGGATCGGTACAGCGCCAGCGGCCAAGGGACAAATATACAAAACTGCCGATACGTTTAAAAATGTGGATTTATTACAATCAGATAAAATAATAAATTGTACAATAAGATAAAACCAAGTAAAGTAGTGGCAAAAATTGCCAAACAAGTATTAAAACATATATAAAACCATAGGACGGTAAGTAGATTTAAAAACTATAAATTCAGAAATAACTTGGCATTCATGTAATTAACGTAGAAGTCTAGGGTACATAAAAAGGTAGATAGCGCTGTCTGAGAATTCAATGGGTATAATGTGGTGGGTTCGTGGAGTGGGTTATGGATCCATATATAGTGTACACTGTGGTGAAGTGTGGGAGGTGCGTGCCAGGTGGTGCAAAATTTTGAGAATATCCCTTTTAAGAGTAGACCTGGATGTGGATGCTTGAGAGCTACCAGAGAGCAAATACAATGTAGCAAAATACAATGTAGCAAAATACAACACAGTAAAAATAGTTACAGGTGGAATTTGAGAGAGTGCAACACAGGCAAAATAATAAAACTGGATGTAAAATCACAAATAAAAAATACACATGAATAAATATCAAATGGGAACTAGGACTCCGACAAAAAACAAAGGATATCCAATCAAAAATAGTGAGGGGTCCTAAAAAAACAAATAGGATGAAAATTGAGAGTCAAATAAATAGTCAATGAAAAATCCAAAAATTGATGCTCAACAAAGGAGGGATGGAGAACAAAGTCAGTGCATAAATCGGTGAAAAAAGACAAAAAAAGGCAGGCATAAAAAGTTAATCCATTTGTTATCCAAATTGTGACCAATAGGTGATCCAAATAGGTGATCCAAATATATCGCAGGGGTGATAAAAAATGTAAAGTCTAATCACAACAAAAGCCAGGTGAAAAAAAGAATATAAAACAAAGTGTAATGGGTGAGACAAGATAAATTCCAGGGATCCCAATGAACTTTAGGCAATCAGCGGCTCAATATTGTCGTCCCTAGTAGATTCCTGCAACCCAAAATAACAACATAGCGTAATACAGTAAGAGATAGTAATAATCGAGTTGAAAAGATGCTTACCAAAGGGTCTACGCGTTTCGGTCCTAAAAAGACCTTTTTCAAGACTGATCCTGTGGTAAGCAAAGCATCTTTAAATAGGGGTTTACTGGAATACCCGGATGTGGCTTACAGAACATTCCACTTCCGGTTCCGCTCGGTTTTTGGATATACATTGCTTTAATTTGTCAGATATATGGATTATTTGTCAATATATTTCTGTCATATAAGGGGTTTTTTAGTGAACGTGCTTATGGCAACATTATTGTATGTATTTGGATGTATCAAAAAACGGAAAGCGAAAGTCGTGACTTCACTTCCGGTTTACGGACCAGACTAGCATGCCTCTGTATCCTCACCTGATATCCAAATTAAACAACTGTTGCAGCATGCTAACCAATTAGCGGCGATAACCCCAGACCCCCTGCCTTTTGGGTACTTGCAAAAAGAAACACAATTGTCAGTTGGAGATGCCATATGTATCTCTTAAATGTATTTTGCAGCACTTATGGTAATCAAAAGTAACTAAAAATAAAATATAATACAGAGCACGGTCACTGTTTAGACCATCTTTGTATATTGGAAGTTTCGAGTGCCCTATTTTGGACTCAACGGATCTTGATGTATATTCATACATGTGTACAGTATATGACATTATCATAATATCATGGCCCAATTTCTTATTAGGCAGGGTATTTTGGTCAAATAACAGTACATCTTGTTATCCACGTTTTGAAAAGTGGATTGATATGGTGCCTTGGGTTATCGTGAACTGGTACTAGGCAGTGGTTTTGCTATAATTTTTGTATGGTATAGAGACCAATCGTTCATAGGTGGTGCCTATGATCAGATTGCTTATTGGTAATATTGAGGAAACGTTTTTCGCTATAGAACAGAAATCTATTGGATGTGGTATAGCATTTACTTAAGAAGATAGCAATTAGGGTTGGCAATGTTATCCTAATATGGGTACTCAAATATATTTTTTATTTTAGTATTTGTTAAGTGTGAGGTTAATTTTAGGTGTATCTTAGCGATATATTTTTGCGATATATTATCTATCAAGAGGCAATAGCTTAGAGAAATAGGAGCAGACTAGACTTTGAGGTCAAAATTGGGGATATTCTATATTTAGTTGTTACTTTAATGAGAGGTTGGTTGATTATCTTTTCGAAGTCGAGCATAATATCGGGTGTCAATTACATATAGGGAGAACTGATGAATGTTTATGAGCAGGGATTGATGAACCCAACGTTTTAACATTGGGCCCGGCGAGGGTATTTGTATACATAGCATTTATGTAGAGGGAACTTCTATTATTAATCGTAGGGTAATATACCATTAGTCCTGTTATATCTAGGAGTGCGTGTAGTAATTCTTTTAGGAGGGAAGTTTTTCCTAACTCACTTTCTAAGGTTCAGATGAGTTTAAGTAAGATGTTTTTATGTATGTGGAAGGAAAGTTGGTGAGACCTAACGTTTGATTTGAATCATAGGTGGGCATAGGAGTGGATTCTCATTATTGATTAAAGAGGTGGGCCAGGTCCTCTTTATTGTTTAGACCTTTTGGGTGTAGGCAGTCCAGAAGGAAAATCCATTTCGACTCTGCCCTGAGAAGGATTTTTTCAAAGTCCCCTCCCCTCCAATTTTTCATTATTTTTTGTATGCCCATGAATCTCATCTCCTGTATTCTGCCATTGTGTTTATCTGAAAAATGTTTATATAGTATGGTGTCCTTATTTTGTTTTTCGATCAGTAATATATGCTCTCTCAGCCTATCTCTGAGGCTTCTTGAAGTCTGGCCGACATACTGGAGGCCACAGGAACACTCGATAAGATAGATGACCCCTGTGTCTTTGCATCTGATAAGGTCTTTAATTGTAAATTCTTCTCCAGTTTGGAATGAATGGACTTGTTTAGTCTTAATCCCTCTCTTGCAAGCTTTACAAGAGTGGCATGGGAAATACCCTTTCAGTGGTTTTCCCTGTAAGTCGTGTGTTTTTGTTTTTTTCTTTCGAGGCAAGCTTGGAGCTAATACGTTTTTTAGGTTACTTGTTTTTTTATATACAAAGCTGGGTTGATCAGGGAGTAAGTTCCCAATGATCTCGTCGTCCTTCAGCAGATGCCAGTGTTTTTTAAAAAATTTTTCCAGAATATATCTGTTACTGCTGTACTCTGTGATTATTGGTACATTGAGTCTTCCTTCTGTCCCGTATCCTTTCTTTTCTTTGTACTTTGTTAGATCTTTCCTTTCCACCTTTCTTACTTCCTCTATCTTGAGGTTTAGATCTTCTTCCTTATAGCCTCGTTCTACAAACTTTTCTTTTAGACGGGTCACTTGTTTCTCCCAAGTTTGGATGTCCGAACAGTTTTTTCGGACTCTTAAAAATTGACTTTTGGGGATGTTGTTTATCCATTTTTCATTATGGCAACTGTTATAATGCACATAGTTGTTACTATCAACTGTTTTGAAGTGCGTGGACGTTTCCCATTTGCTATTGTGGACTTCTATTTTTAAGTCCAGGAAGACTATTTCTTTTGGGCTCCAAATATGGGTAAATTTTAGATTTAGAACATTTTTGTTCATAATCTCAATAGTATATATGAGGTCTTGTGTTGTACCTTTCCAGATGATAAGAATATCATCGATATATCTGCGGTAGAGGACCAGGTCCGCGCTCGCTGGGCAGGAGTCCCAAAATATACTCTCCCATTTGCCCATATATAAGTTGGCATAGCTGGGCGCGAACCTGGTCCCCATAGCTGTACCGCAGATTTGTTGGTAGTATATTCCTTCATTGCAGAAGTAGTTGTGCTGTAGAATGTGTTGAATACTGTTCAATATAAACTTGGCCTGATCTTCCAACATCAAGGGATCTTTATCCAAGAACCATTTTATTGCTTCAAGTCCCTCTTTGTGGGGTATGCTGGTATATAGGGCGGCTACATCACAGGTGGCCATGATGTAGCCTTCCTCCCACGGGATCTCTTCCAGGATGTTTAGAACCTGTGTGGAATCTTTTAAGTATGATGGGAGGGCCTTTACGTACTTCTGAAGATGTTGGTCGACGTATTCGGACAAGTTACTTGTGAGTGACCCGATTCCAGAAATAATCGGACGTCCGGGAGGGTCTATCAGGGTTTTGTGTATCTTGGGTAAATGGTATATTATAGGTGTCATCGGATGTTTTATGTCTAGATATCTATGCTCTTTTTCGTTCAAAATGCCGGAATTTTTAGCTGTTTTGAGAAGTTCCTTGAGTTCTTCTTGATATTGTTTCACAGGATTATTCCTAAGCTTTAGATATGTTTTTTGGTCGTCGAGAAGACGTTGGTTCTCTGCATTGTATTTCTCCCTGTCGAGAATGACGATGCCCCCGCCTTTATCGGCTGGCTTAATCGTTAGTTGGTTGTTCGCCTCAAGTTTCCTAATGGTCTCTGTATGTTGTTTGGTTAGGTTGTGTTTAATCTTTTTCAAACTCTTTTGTTTGACATCTCTAATATCTTTGGTGACCATGATTTCAAATGCGTCAATGGCATTTCCTTTAGCATGGGTGGGATAGAAGCTGGACTTTGGTTTGAGTCCCGTGTGGATATATGGATCTTCAGCATCAGCTGAGGTGTAGCTTCTGGGTATCGTTGTATCAAGAGCAGTTTTTTGGAAGTACCTTTTTAAGGTTAATTTCCTTATGAAATCCTTGGTACTCATAAATGTTTGGAATTTATCCATGCTCCTTGCCGGGGCAAAAGAGAGGCCATACTTCAGAACTTCCTTCTCTTCTTTTTTTATTTCATATGAACTAAGGTTGAAGATTCCATCTTCAGTGGCCCTCTTGTCGGATCCACGAGATGATGTAGGTATTTGTGTAAGATCCTTATTATCAATTGCCCCATCGCTTGTTATTGGGGTCTTATTTCTCTTTGTTTTATTTCCCCCACGTTTGCCTCTTGTCTTCTTTTTTTGTCTCCTTTGTGGTTCAGAGGTCTCCTCCTCTAATTCTTTCTCTTGTCCTTTACTGCTGGTTGATTCATTTCTAAAAAATGTGAAGATGAGGTGATTTGGTTTAAAATCGTCCCTGAGTTTGTGTCGGCATTCGACAGGCTTCTATTGGGATGTCCGTTCTGTCTGTCAGACATATCAGGTTTTCTACAGTTCGTCATATCATGTGGTTTATAAGAACTTTTTCCATATTCTCCATGTGTTCCATCTCTTCTTGGCATGTCAGAATTTGCCCAATTCCCATGCCTCGAACTAGTGATGTAGTCATTGTTTTGATCTCCTCCATGTTTTTGGACATCATAATAGTTTTGGGGATAATTTCCCCTATCATCTCTATAGTGGCGTCTTGGGCCTCTTCTGTAGTTCCATGATGAATAATTCGTTTGGCCGTAGTGTTCTCTATCTCTGTAGTTATGTCTAAAGGCTTTCTGATAGGGAGCCCTTTCCCATGGCCTTTGGGGGCTCTCATAGTGCCCATAGTAGGGTTCGGATCTATAGTGTTGTGGTCCCCAGTACATCTGTTCCTCCTTTCTATAATTAGAATTATCTCTATGGTTTGTTCTATTCCATTCTGGTCTGGTAGGACTATATTCTGAATGTAGCCTATCTTTCTGAAATCTGTTCACATGTGTTTTTTGTGGGCGAAACCTATTCTGCCCCGATTGCTGTATATTCTGATTCATAACTTCTGGTTGTCTGTCATATGCCCTATTATCGTCAGGTTTTACCGATGTACTCCCTACCATATGGTCAATGTTTTGTGTTTGATCTGTGGTTTCAATTAATTCGTTATCACTAGCTCTTTTTTCGTCTAGTTCTCTCTTTAATTTTTTGGTCTTCTTTGTGATGACATCCTCTCTTATTTTAGTTACTTTTTTAACTAAATTTAATTTCTTTTCTGAAATGTCAATGCCAGAACTTTCTAAGTTCATCAATATCTGCTCATCCTCCTTGATTTCAATGTCCGTGTCATTTAATAGTTCATCCCTATAATCTCTGATGATGTTCATTAGGGTGACTGAGGCAGTGGCTAAAGCCTCTGCCCATCTAGAGGAATATTTGGGTTTGTGTATTGGAAAGGCACAATCTTTAGTGACCATTAAGCCCTTAGGTATAATGTTAAGTTCAATGCATTTTCGTAAGAATGATATGTCTGCCTTATACTTCACCTCTGATACTAATAATTTCTCTAGATTCTTAAAGATAGTCTGGACATCTAAACAGTCATCTTCTCCTTTTTCTAAATACGATGTGTCAAAATCAATATCTTGTCTAATTGACAACAGAGTATCCATAGTATTGGCAGTTAGTATATTCAAAGCTGCTAGGATGCCGGTTAGAAAAGAGAATCAATAGATAATGGTGGTGGTATTCCAGCGCTAAGAATGCCCTAAGCTGTGACCGAAAAATGGGGTCTAACCTCCCCCAGAAAAAAGTATTACTGAGAAACAGGGATCGGTACAGCGCCAGAGGCCAAGGGACAAATATACAAAACTGCCGATACGTTTAAAAATGTGGATTTATTACAATCAGATAAAATAATAAATTGTACAATAAGATAAAACCAAGTAAAGTAGTGGCAAAAATTGCCAAACAAGTATTAAAACATATATAAAACCATAGGACGGTAAGTAGATTTAAAAACTATAAATTCAGAAATAACTTGGCATTCATGTAATTAACGTAGAAGTCTAGGGTACATAAAAAGGTAGATAGCGCTGTCTGAGAATTCAATGGGTATAATGTGGTGGGTTCGTGGAGTGGGTTATGGATCCATATATAGTGTACACTGTGGTGAAGTGTGGGAGGTGCGTGCCAGGTGGTGCAAAATTTTGAGAATATCCCTTTTAAGAGTAGACCTGGATGTGGATGCTTGAGAGCTACCAGAGAGCAAATACAATGTAGCAAAATACAATGTAGCAAAATACAACACAGTAAAAATAGTTACAGGTGGAATTTGAGAGAGTGCAACACAGGCAAAATAATAAAACTGGATGTAAAATCACAAATAAAAAATACACATGAATAAATATCAAATGGGAACTAGGACTCCGACAAAAAACAAAGGATATCCAATCAAAAATAGTGAGGGGTCCTAAAAAAACAAATAGGAAGAAAATTGAGAGTCAAATAAATAGTCAATGAAAAATCCAAAAATTGATGCTCAACAAAGGAGGGATGGAGAACAAAGTCAGTGCATAAATCGGTGAAAAAAGACACAAAAAAAAAGGCAGGCATAAAAAGTTAATCCATTTGTTATCCAAATGGTGATCCAAATATATCGCAGGGGTGATAAAAAATGTAAAGTCTAATCACAACAAAAGCCAGGTGAAAAAAAAAAGAATATAAAACAAAATGAAAATGGGGAGACAAGATAAATTCCAGGGATCCCAATGAACTTTAGGCAATCAGCGGCTCAATATTGTCGTCCCTAGTAGATTCCTGCAACCCAAAATAACAACATAGCGTAATACAGTAAGAAATAGTAATAATCGAGTTGAAAAGATGCTTACCAAAGGGTCTACGCGTTTCGGTCCTAAAAAGACCTTTTTCAAGACTGATCCTGTGGTAAGCAAAGCATCTTTAAATAGGGGTTTACTGGAATACCCGGATGTGGCTTACAGAACATTCCACTTCCGGTTCCGCTCGGTTTTTGGATATACATTGCTTTAATTTGTCAGATATATGGATTATTTGTCAATATATTTCTGTCATATAAGGGGTTTTTCAGTGAACGTGCTTATGGCAACATTATTGTATGTATTTGGATGTATCAAAAAACGGAAAGCGAAAGTCGTGACTTCACTTCCGGTTTACGGACCAGACTAGCATGCCTCTGTATCCTCACCTGATATCCAAATTAAACAACTGTTGCAGCATGCTAACCAATTAGCGGCGATAACCCCAGACCCCCTGCCTTTTGGGTACTTGCAAAAAGAAACACAATTGTCAGTTGGAGATGCCATATGTATCTCTTAAATGTATTTTGCAGCACTTATGGTAATCAAAAGTAACTAAAAATAAAATATAATACAGAGCACGGTCACTGTTTAGACCATCTTTGTATATTGGAAGTTTCGAGTGCCCTATTTTGGACTCAACGGATCTTGATGTATATTCATACATGTGTACAGTATATGACATTATCATAATATCATGGCCCAATTTCTTATTAGGCAGGGTATTTTGGTCAAATAACAGTACATCTTGTTATCCACGTTTTGAAAAGTGGATTGATATGGTGCCTTGGGTTATCGTGAACTGGTACTAGGCAGTGGTTTTGCTATAATTTTTGTATGATGTAGAGACCAATCGTTCATAGGTGGTGCCTATGATCAGATTGCTTATTGGTAATATTGAGGAAACGTTTTTCGCTATAGAACAGAAATCTATTGGATGTGGTATAGCATTTACTTAAGAAGATAGCAATTAGGGTTGGCAATGTTATCCTAATATGGGTACTCAAATATATTTTTTATTTTAGTATTTGTTAAGTGTGAGGTTAATTTTAGGTGTATCTTAGCGATATATTTTTGCGATATATTATCTATCAAGAGGCAATAGCTTAGAGAAATAGGAGCAGACTAGACTTTGAGGTCAAAATTGGGGATATTCTATATTTAGTTGTTACTTTAATGAGAGGTTGGTTGATTATCTTTTCGAAGTCGAGCATAATATCGGGTGTCAATTACATATAGGGAGAACTGTTTTAATACTTGTTTGGCAATTTTTGCCACTACTTTACTTGGTTTTATCTTATTGTACAATTTATTATTTTATCTGATTGTAATAAATCCACATTTTTAAACGTATCGGCAGTTTTGTATATTTGTCCCTTGGCCTCTGGCGCTGTACCGATCCCTGTTTCTCAGTAATACTTTTTTCTGGGGGAGGTTAGACCCCATTTTTCGGTCACAGCTTAGGGCATTCTTAGCGCTGGAATACCACCACCATTATCTATTGATTCTCTTTTCTAACCGGCATCCTAGCAGCTTTGAATATACTAACTGCCAATACTATGGATACTCTGTTGTCAATTAGACAAGATATTGATTTTGACACATCGTATTTAGAAAAAGGAGAAGATGACTGTTTAGATGTCCAGACTATCTTTAAGAATCTAGAGAAATTATTAGTATCAGAGGTGAAGTATAAGGCAGACATATCATTCTTACGAAAATGCATTGAACTTAACATTATACCTAAGGGCTTAATGGTCACTAAAGATTGTGCCTTTCCAATACACAAACCCAAATATTCCTCTAGATGGGCAGAGGCTTTAGCCACTGCCTCAGTCACCCTAATGAACATCATCATAGATTATAGGGATGAACTATTAAATGACACGGACATTGAAATCAAGGAGGATGAGCAGATATTGATGAACTTAGAAAGTTCTGGCATTGACATTTCAGAAAAGAAATTAAATTTAGTTAAAAAAGTAACTAAAATAAGAGAGGATGTCATCACAAAGAAGACCAAAAAATTAAAGAGAGAACTAGACGAAAAAAGAGCTAGTGATAACGAATTAATTGAAACCACAGATCAAACACAAAACATTGACCATATGGTAGGGAGTACATCGGTAAAACCTGACAATAATAGGGCATATGACAGACAACCAGAAGTTATGAATCAGAATATACAGCAATCGGGGCAGAATAGGTTTCGCCCACAAAAAACACATGTGAACAGATTTCAGAAAGATAGGCTACATTCAGAATATAGTCCTACCAGACCAGAATGGAATAGAACAAACCATAGAGATAATTCTAATTATAGAAAGGAGGAACAGATGTACTGGGGACCACAGCACTATAGATCCGAACCCTACTATGGGCACTATGAGAGCCCCCAAAGGCCATGGGAAAGGGCTCCCTATCAGAAAGCCTTTAGACATAACTACAGAGATAGAGAACACTACGGCCAAACGAATTATTCATCATGGAACTACAGAAGAGGCCCAAGACGCCACTATAGAGATGATAGGGGAAATTATCCCCAAAACTATTATGATGTCCAAAAACATGGAGGAGATCAAAACAATGACTACATCACTAGTTCGAGGCATGGGAATTGGGCAAATTCTGACATGCCAAGAAGAGATGGAACACATGGAGAATATGGAAAAAGTTCTTATAAACCACATGATATGACGAACTGTAGAAAACCTGATATGTCTGACAGACAGAACGGACATCCCAATAGAAGCCTGTCGAATGCCGACACAAACTCAGGGACGATTTTAAACCAAATCACCTCATCTTCACATTTTTTAGAAATGAATCAACCAGCAGTAAAGGACAAGAGAAAGAATTAGAGGAGGAGACCTCTGAACCACAAAGGAGACAAAAAAAGAAGACAAGAGGCAAACGTGGGGGAAATAAAACAAAGAGAAATAAGACCCCAATAACAAGCGATGGGGCAATTGATAATAAGGATCTTACACAAATACCTACATCATCTCGTGGATCCGACAAGAGGGCCACTGAAGATGGAATCTTCAACCTTAGTTCATATGAAATAAAAAAAGAAGAGAAGGAAGTTCTGAAGTATGGCCTCTCTTTTGCCCCGGCAAGGAGCATGGATAAATTCCAAACATTTATGAGTACCAAGGATTTCATAAGGAAATTAACCTTAAAAAGGTACTTCCAAAAAACTGCTCTTGATACAACGATACCCAGAAGCTACACCTCAGCTGATGCTGAAGATCCATATATCCACACGGGACTCAAACCAAAGTCCAGCTTCTATCCCACCCATGCTAAAGGAAATGCCATTGACGCATTTGAAATCATGGTCACCAAAGATATTAGAGATGTCAAACAAAAGAGTTTGAAAAAGATTAAACACAACCTAACCAAACAACATACAGAGACCATTAGGAAACTTGAGGCGAACAACCAACTAACGATTAAGCCAGCCGATAAAGGCGGGGGCATCGTCATTCTCGACAGGGAGAAATACAATGCAGAGAACCAACGTCTTCTCGACGACCAAAAAACATATCTAAAGCTTAGGAATAATCCTGTGAAACAATATCAAGAAGAACTCAAGGAACTTCTCAAAACAGCTAAAAATTCCGGCATTTTGAACGAAAAAGAGCATAGATATCTAGACATAAAACATCCGATGACACCTATAATATACCATTTACCCAAGATACACAAAACCCTGATAGACCCTCCCGGACGTCCGATTATTTCTGGAATCGGGTCACTCACAAGTAACTTGTCCGAATACGTCGACCAACATCTTCAGAAGTACGTAAAGGCCCTCCCATCATACTTAAAAGATTCCACACAGGTTCTAAACATCCTGGAAGAGATCCCGTGGGAGGAAGGCTACATCATGGCCACCTGTGATGTAGCCGCCCTATATACCAGCATACCCCACAAAGAGGGACTTGAAGCAATAAAATGGTTCTTGGATAAAGATCCCTTGATGTTGGAAGATCAGGCCAAGTTTATATTGAACAGTATTCAACACATTCTACAGCACAACTACTTCTGCAATGAAGGAATATACTACCAACAAATCTGCGGTACAGCTATGGGGACCAGGTTCGCGCCCAGCTATGCCAACTTATATATGGGCAAATGGGAGAGTATATTTTGGGACTCCTGCCCAGCGAGCGCGGACCTGGTCCTCTACCGCAGATATATCGATGATATTCTTATCATCTGGAAAGGTACAACACAAGACCTCATATATACTATTGAGATTATGAACAAAAATGTTCTAAATCTAAAATTTACCCATATTTGGAGCCCAAAAGAAATAGTCTTCCTGGACTTAAAAATAGAAGTCCACAATAGCAAATGGGAAACGTCCACGCACTTCAAAACAGTTGATAGTAACAACTATGTGCATTATAACAGTTGCCATCATGAAAAATGGATAAACAACATCCCCAAAAGTCAATTTTTAAGAGTCCGAAAAAACTGTTCGGACATCCAAACTTGGGAGAAACAAGTGACCCGTCTAAAAGAAAAGTTTGTAGAACGAGGCTATAAGGAAGAAGATCTAAACTTCAAGATAGAGGAAGTAAGAAAGGTGGAAAGGAAAGATCTAACAAAGTACAAAGAAAAGAAAGGATACGGGACAGAAGGAAGACTCAATGTACCAATAATCACAGAGTACAGCAGTAACAGATATATTCTGGAAAAATTTTTTAAAAAACACTGGCATCTGCTGAAGGACGACGAGATCATTGGGAACTTACTCCCTGATCAACCCAGCTTTGTATATAAAAAAACAAGTAACCTAAAAAACGTATTAGCTCCAAGCTTGCCTCGAAAGAAAAAAACAAAAACACACGACTTACAGGGAAAACCACTGAAAGGGTATTTCCCATGCCACTCTTGTAAAGCTTGCAAGAGAGGGATTAAGACTAAACAAGTCCATTCATTCCAAACTGGAGAAGAATTTACAATTAAAGACCTTATCAGATGCAAAGACACAGGGGTCATCTATCTTATCGAGTGTTCCTGTGGCCTCCAGTATGTCGGCCAGACTTCAAGAAGCCTCAGAGATAGGCTGAGAGAGCATATATTACTGATCGAAAAACAAAATAAGGACACCATACTATATAAACATTTTTCAGATAAACACAATGGCAGAATACAGGAGATGAGATTCATGGGCATACAAAAAATAATGAAAAATTGGAGGGGAGGGGACTTTGAAAAAATCCTTCTCAGGGCAGAGTCGAAATGGATTTTCCTTCTGGACTGCCTACACCCAAAAGGTCTAAACAATAAAGAGGACCTGGCCCACCTCTTTAATCAATAATGAGAATCCACTCCTATGCCCACCTATGATTCAAATCAAACGTTAGGTCTCACCAACTTTCCTTCCACATACATAAAAACATCTTACTTAAACTCATCTGAACCTTAGAAAGTGAGTTAGGAAAAACTTCCCTCCTAAAAGAATTACTACACGCACTCCTAGATATAACAGGACTAATGGTATATTACCCTACGATTAATAATAGAAGTTCCCTCTACATAAATGCTATGTATACAAATACCCTCGCCGGGCCCAATGTTAAAACGTTGGGTTCATCAATCCCTGCTCATACACATTCATCAGTTCTCCCTATATGTAATTGACACCCGATATTATGCTCGACTTCGAAAAGATAATCAACCAACCTCTCATTAAAGTAACAACTAAATATAGAATATCCCCAATTTTGACCTCAAAGTCTAGTCTGCTCCTATTTCTCTAAGCTATTGCCTCTTGATAGATAATATATCGCAAAAATATATCGCTAAGATACACCTAAAATTAACCTCACACTTAACAAATACTAAAATAAAAAATATATTTGAGTACCCATATTAGGATAACATTGCCAACCCTAATTGCTATCTTCTTAAGTAAATGCTATACCACATCCAATAGATTTCTGTTCTATAGCGAAAAACGTTTCCTCAATATTACCAATAAGCAATCTGATCATAGGCACCACCTATGAACGATTGGTCTCTACATCATACAAAAATTATAGCAAAACCACTGCCTAGTACCAGTTCACGATAACCCAAGGCACCATATCAATCCACTTTTCAAAACGTGGATAACAAGATGTACTGTTATTTGACCAAAATACCCTGCCTAATAAGAAATTGGGCCATGATATTATGATAATGTCATATACTGTACACATGTATGAATATACATCAAGATCCGTTGAGTCCAAAATAGGGCACTCGAAACTTCCAATATACAAAGATGGTCTAAACAGTGACCGTGCTCTGTATTATATTTTATTTTTAGTTACTTTTGATTACCATAAGTGCTGCAAAATACATTTAAGAGATACATATGGCATCTCCAACTGACAATTGTGTTTCTTTTTGCAAGTACCCAAAAGGCAGGGGGTCTGGGGTTATCGCCGCTAATTGGTTAGCATGCTGCAACAGTTGTTTAATTTGGATATCAGGTGAGGATACAGAGGCATGCTAGTCTGGTCCGTAAACCGGAAGTGAAGTCACGACTTTCGCTTTCCGTTTTTTGATACATCCAAATACATACAATAATGTTGCCATAAGCACGTTCACTGAAAAACCCCTTATATGACAGAAATATATTGACAAATAATCCATATATCTGACAAATTAAAGCAATGTATATCCAAAAACCGAGCGGAACCGGAAGTGGAATGTTCTGTAAGCCACATCCGGGTATTCCAGTAAACCCCTATTTAAAGATGCTTTGCTTACCACAGGATCAGTCTTGAAAAAGGTCTTTTTAGGACCGAAACGCGTAGACCCTTTGGTAAGCATCTTTTCAACTCGATTATTACTATCTCTTACTGTATTACGCTATGTTGTTATTTTGGGTTGCAGGAATCTACTAGGGACGACAATATTGAGCCGCTGATTGCCTAAAGTTCATTGGGATCCCTGGAATTTATCTTGTCTCACCCATTACACTTTGTTTTATATTCTTTTTTTCACCTGGCTTTTGTTGTGATTAGACTTTACATTTTTTATCACCCCTGCGATATATTTGGATCACCTATTTGGATCACCTATTGGTCACAATTTGGATAACAAATGGATTAACTTTTTATGCCTGCCTTTTTTTTGTCTTTTTTCACCGATTTATGCACTGACTTTGTTCTCCATCCCTCCTTTGTTGAGCATCAATTTTTGGATTTTTCATTGACTATTTATTTGACTCTCAATTTTCATCCTATTTGTTTTTTTAGGACCCCTCACTATTTTTGATTGGATATCCTTTGTTTTTTGTCGGAGTCCTAGTTCCCATTTGATATTTATTCATGTGTATTTTTTATTTGTGATTTTACATCCAGTTTTATTATTTTGCCTGTGTTGCACTCTCTCAAATTCCACCTGTAACTATTTTTACTGTGTTGTATTTTGCTACATTGTATTTTGCTACATTGTATCTCTGGTAGCTCTCAAGCATCCACATCCAGGTCTACTCTTAAAAGGGATATTCTCAAAATTTTGCACCACCTGGCACGCACCTCCCACACTTCACCACAGTGTACACTATATATGGATCCATAACCCACTCCACGAACCCACCACATTATACCCATTGAATTCTCAGACAGCGCTATCTACCTTTTTATGTACCCTAGACTTCTACGTTAATTACATGAATGCCAAGTTATTTCTGAATTTATAGTTTTTAAATCTACTTACCGTCCTATGGTTTTATATATGTTTTAATACTTGTTTGGCAATTTTTGCCACTACTTTACTTGGTTTTATCTTATTGTACAATTTATTATTTTATCTGATTGTAATAAATCCACATTTTTAAACGTATCGGCAGTTTTGTATATTTGTCCCTTGGCCTCTGGCGCTGTACCGATCCCTGTTTCTCAGTAACATTATTTCATACTTGGCCGATCTTCGGCGTAAAACCCAGCTCCGTTATGTCTCGCTGGAAAAAAGCCTGGTGATGGCTTATCATAGTTACTGCACCGCTAAAACTAGAGAACTGTATGACGCATATGTCATAGCTAAAGAAAGTCTGGATGCTTTCATGTCCCAACAGGCGGCGGCAGGGCTAATCAAAACAGCTTCCAAATTTTATAGATTTGGAAATTGATCAGGGAAGCTTTTGGCCTCTATAACCAAAGCTCGCACAGCAAAGAGAGATGTTGCCACTTTGAAATACAGAGGGAAGGTGCATACTACACCTATGGATATAGCCAAAGGGTTTGCAGAGTATTACACTGAGCTATACACAAAGCAACCAGTGTGCGCACCTGATGTGAAGGACTCCTTCTGGTCCTCTGTGGATCTACAGCGGCTTAGCCAGGATCAGATAAACCAACTGAACTCTCCCATCACGGCAGAGGAAGTTGATAGGACAATACTAAACATGGCCTTGGGTAAGGCACCGGGCCCTGACGGCCTACCAGTGGAGTTTTATCATTTACTGCAACCCAATATAGCCGCAACGCTATTGAAGATGTATAATGGATACTTCCAAAGTGGACTCCTGCCACCCCAGACTTTCTCAGCAGCTCATATCACACTCATCCCTAAAGCAGGGAAAGACCACTCTCTGCCTTAATCTTACCGACCCATCTTATTGCTGAACACTGACTATAAGATATTTATGGCAGTGTTGGCGGGCCGCTTGAAGGTCCTACCACCATCCCTTCTGCACCCGGATCAAACCGGTTTTGTGTACAAGAGATCATCGGTGGCTAACTTGCGCCGGGTTATGCAGGTCATTGACTTTTGTTGGAAGAGAGGTGAGGGCCCTTATAGAGATGATGTGTCGGAGGCCTTCCTGCTATCCCTGGATGCAGAGAAGGCCTTCGATAGAGTTGAGTGGGAGCACTTGGATAACACCCTAATGCGTTTTAACATTAGTGGAGAGTTTGCACAGACTATTCGGAATATATATTCGCGTCCAGTGGCCAGGGTACTGGCCAATGGCATGTTCTCTCCAGACATTGTCTTACAGCGAGGCACGAGACAAGGTTGCCCCTTGTCTCCTTTGCTTTTCGATCTAGCATTGGAGCCCTTGGCCATTAAACTCCGACAAAGTTTCTCGGGCATCGCAGTACACGGTAAGCTGAAGCAGTTGGCCTTATATGCTGACGACATGATGCTATTCGTTGAGGATGCTGCTAAGCATGTTCCTAATATTCTTAAAATTATCCACAACTTTGGGAGTTTCTCCAGATACAAGGTAAATGCAGGGAAGTCGGAAATATTGTGGCTGAATAGGTAGAGGAACCTATCCTTTTACTGAAGTTGGGAATGGATTAACATATCTAGGTATCCACCTACATAGGAATCCTCATAATATGTATGACTCGAATCTCTCAAACCAATGTGCCAACTTGTGTAAGCAACTTCAGCAGTGGAGCTCTTTGCCCCTGTCTATCATGGGACGAATCAGCCTCATTAAAATGGTCACATTGCCGAGACTGCTTTATCCTATGCTCATGCTGCCCTACCTCTGCCCTACCTCTTGAGTAAGAGGGATCTGAGTTCCTTGAACATGGCGGTCAAAAAGTTTGTATGGCGCGAGGGTAAGCCCCGCATAGCGGCTAAACACTTACAGCAACCGTACAACTACTGGGGCCTGGGACTCCCAAACTTTAAAATGTACAACTGGGCAGCCTTGATTAGGCTGGTTCTCGACTGGCAACTGGGTACCTCTCACTTCTGTGATGCTGATTTAGAAAACACTGCACTGAAACCTATAGACCTAACATACTTACCATTACCATATTTAAAGATAGCCGAAACCCCCCCACAAATTAAATCTTCCGTGCTTTACAAGGGCCCATTGGAAGCCTGGCGCATGGCTCATAGATACCTGGGGCCACGGTCTCCTTCCGCTAAATTACTGCCTATAGTGGGCAATCTCGATTTCCCAGCAGGTACAGATACCTTACCCTTTCGACATTGGAGAGATAAGGGAATAAAGACAGTTGGAGACTTGTTGGACCCCTTGACACACACGGTTAAGATGTTTAATTATCTAAGTACAAGATATGACATCCCTAAAATGCAATTTTATGCTTACCTTCAGGTACGCCATTACGTTGATGATCTTAAACAAAAGGATCCGAACTTCTGGAGCACCCCGGTGTTTGCTATATCGCAGACCTCATTTAAAATGGGGAACTTCTCGATGTCTAACATATATAAGACATTAATGCATAGATCAGTGACTGACTGTCAAAAGCTAACTTTGGATAAATGGATGGTAAGAGGAGTGAATGATATCACCAATGTAGACATCCAGAAAAGCCTGGAACTAACTAAAAAGGCAACATTAAGTATCCCCTTGCGCGAGGCACAAGTGAGAATGTTGCATTTTGATTATATTACCCCTAATAGGATCTCCAAATGGAATTCGCATTTGCCAAACAGATGTGGCAAGTGTGGAGCTGCGGCTCCAGATGTTCCACACTATTTCTACCACTGTCCCCTAGTGAGACAGTTTTGGGCTAGAATACAACACTGGCTGAAATGCACAATGGATATTTCAGTTACTCTGCAGCTAGATCAGATATGCTTTTTTAGATGGTACGACATTCCTCACAAATATCATGCAATGCTGACATTGGTGATGCTAATTGCCAGAAATTGTATACTATGCTTATGGATAGACAAGAAACCACCGACGGTGGGACAATTCAAGCGCAAGCTGTATAAACATCTGTTCATTGAGCAGTTTGACGTCAAGCTGGACACTACCCATAGACTAAGACCTTTTCTGACAAAGTGGGGACCTTTACTGAAAACACAAACTCCCACAATACAAAGACAAATAATTGGACCGTTCTCACAAACAGAAATTCTCTTAGAGGCCTCCTTAAGGGGCGAATGGACAGCACTGTATGATAAAGAGGCGCCAGTAGTGGACGGAAGACATGGTGAGATCCTAATTTCACAGATCCTATAGAAAGGGTGATTAAGAACCAAGCTGGATGCGGGGGGCGGGCAGAGAGAGACCTTTTTTTTTTTTTTTTTCCTGAGTATGGGGAGTACCCACCAGATCCCAGGGTATGTTTGAAGTACCTACGGGTAGTGTTAACTATTGTTATAGTAAGTAAAGTTATACATTTACAAAAAGTTAAAAGGGGAAGGAACGACAAAATGCAACTAATAATCTAAACCTGAACTCTGAACAGATACACAATGTAATTGACTCGAAACATTACGTTTAAGTTTAAATCATGTTAAGAATGATAACAAATGTGTGATGCAGATGATATGTTATTTGTATACCTATGGACAACTTGTACCTGTTCCTGGCCTCCTTTTTTCCTTCAATAAAAAGAATTAAAAAAAAAAAAAGATAAGTAATATGCCGAAATGAAATTATCTTAACTGCTGTCCTCCGACATTGCCAAAACTAAATAAAAACCTATTAACCTCTAAACTGCCGCCCCCCCCCACATAGCCAACACTAACTAAAGCTATTAACCTCTAAACTGCCGCCCCCCCACATCCCCAACACTAAATAGAAACCTATTAACCTCTAAACCACTGCACCCCCACGTCGCCAACACTAAATAAGCCTATTAACCCCTAAACTACCGCCCCCCACATCGCCAACACTAAATAAAGTCATATAAACCTCTAAACCGCCGCCCCCCCCCCACATCGCCAACACTAAATAAAAACGTAATAACCTCTAAACCACCGCCCCCCACATCCCCAACACTAACTAAACCTATTAACCTCTAAAACGCAGCCCCCCACATCACAAACACTAAATAAAATTATTAACCTCTGAACCACCGTCCCCCACATCGCAAACACTAAATAAAATTATTAACCTCTAAACCGCCGTACCTCCACATCGCAACTAGCTAAATTAAACTATTAACCCCTAAACCTAACACCCCCTAACTTTAACACAATTAAAATACACCTAAAGTAAAGTTACAATTATTAACTAACTACCTATTTAGAAATAAATACAAACTTACCTGAAATAAAAATAAAACCTAAGCTAGTTAAAATATTACTATTTACTAACTACCTAGTTAAAATAAATACAAACTTACCTGTGAAATAAAAATAAAACCTAAGCTTAAACTAAAAAAAATAACATTACTTGTTTAAACAAAATATACTAATACAAAAAATATAAAACCTAACATTACTTAACATAATAAAACCTATCATTACAAAATAATTAAAACTACAATTACAAAAAATAATTAACTCTAAAATTACAAAAAATAAAAAAACTACCATTACGAAAAATAACAAACGAAATTATCCAAATTAATAAAAATTATTCCTATTCTAATACCCCGTTTAAAAAAAAACAAAACAAAAAAAAAACCCTAATCTATAATATACTACCAATAGCCCTTAAAAGGGTCTGTTGTAGGGCATTGCCCTAAAGTTAACAGCTCTTTTGCCAAAAAATTAAAACAAATACCGCCTAACATTACAAACTAAAAAAACAAACTATCAGATATATCACGGGATAGTGGCACTCTATCAAAGAAAGGGTCAGTGTGAGTGACACTAGATCCCAGATGATATCAGTAAGAGGTCGCCTAACCAACTCATAAATCAAAAGTGTAAAACCAATAAGAATGACTGAGTATATATATATATATATATATATATATATATATATATAAAAGAAAAATAATGATAAAAACCACTTCCATATATAAAAGAGTGAGACTGCAGATGCTATATAAAATTATTAAACAATAAGTGCAATAATAAAAACAAATAAAAATAAGGTGGACTAGAAGATATATATATAAGCACACATTGGTACTGTACAAATAGAGTCCAAGGAGTACCAAATGCTAGCTCCAGGGATACCAGATGACTACCAGAAGTCAAACAGGGGTCTCTAAATCAATATAATGGCACCAGATACCAGGCAGCTCCTCTAGGACGTCTCGCCAGACAGAAGAAAAAGTTATATAATACAAAAAATAGAGATGTTTAGCAGTGTGAGGTCAGGTGTCAGGTAATGCTTGCTCTCGCAGTCGTCCTGTCTGTTGATCCACTACTTCAAGGTGAAGCTTTTCAAATAGTTGCAGGTTGCAAATTGTAATGTACAGCTCCTTTTTATTCTTGATATCGTTGATACAGCATCCACTCGAGCTCTAGTCTGATTCTATGCCAGAACAGCTCCAGGAGGTTTCCACCTTGGCCGTAGGGTTTCGCTGATTGAACTCTCTCCTGGACAAACTGACCAACTTGTGGTATCCAAGCTGATAAAAGATTGTATCTCCCTTGAGACTGCAGCATGCAAAGGTGCAATTAACACATTGAAATCAGTCTGCTGCACCTCCAGCGTGGGTTGGACCTTTGGATTCCTGCACTGGTTGTCGAGGACCGTTGTTGCTGCTGTGTGGGTGTGAGTCTGCCGGACGACTCTTTGGATCCGGCCTGCTAGTTGTGCACATCTTGTGCTTCACTACATGTGAGTAGTCTGAATCTACATATCGTTACCGTTGAATACCGCACTGATCTGCACCATGAGGGGCTCTCTATTTTTTGTATTATAAAAAAAAACTAATCTACCCATTCCCCCGAAAAGGGCATTTGTATGGGCTTTGCACTTTAAAGGGCATTCAGCTCTTTTACAGCCCATTAAAAAAAAAAGCCCTAATCTAAAAAAAAACACCCCCCAAAAAAGCTAACACTAACCCCAAAATTGGTACTCACTGTTCCTGAAGTCCGGCGAAAGATCTTCATCCCAACAGAGAAGCATCTTCATCCAGACGGCTCCATGCATCCATCGCGGGACCGACATGTTCTATCTTCATCCCATCGGAGGCGGAGCGGTCGGTGGATTACCTATCAAAGCAATATATTTCTTTTTAGTAGACAACCCAAAGTATTGATCTAGGCCCATTTTGGTATATTTCATGCCACCATTTCTCAAACTTTAGGTTTCTCACTGAAATTATTTACAAACAGCTTGTGCAATCATGGCACAAATGGTTGTAAATGCTTCTCTGGGATCCCCTTTGTTCAGAAATAGCAGACATATATGTCTTTGCCATTGCTTTTTAGTAATTAGAAGGCCGCTAATTGCAGCTGCGCACCACACTTTTATTATTCCCAGAAGTGAAGTGGTTAACTAGGTAGCTTGTAAGGTTAATTTTAGCTTTAGTCTAGAGATTACCCTCCCACCTGACACTTCCCATCCCCTGATCCCTACCTGATCCCTCCCAAAAAGCTCTCTAACCCTCCCCCCTCTAACTGATTTCTGCCATCTTAGGTACTGTCTGCCAATACCCAGTTTGCTATAATTTTCCTTTTTTGTTTTAAAAAAAAAAAAAAAACAAACTTTTTTTTTTATGTAGTGTAGCTGCCCCCTCCATCATTTACCCCTCCCCCTCCAAGATCATATTTCTACCCTCTAATCCCCCTCTTCATCTAGAAACCCCCTCTCCCTCCTTCTCCCAACTCTCCCTCCTGCCCCCTCCTTCCTTCCCCCTCCCTGCCACTCTCAGATAATTTATTTTCTGTAGTGTACCAGCCCCGCCCCGCCCAACCCGTTCCCACCCCTCCAGCGATGGTCCGCCCACCCGCCCACCCGCCTCCCTCCTAACCCTCTCACACCACCAACGATCGGCACCACCGCTGCCCGATGCAGAGATGGCCACAGAGTGTTCCTCTCTGCATTGGTTATTCTCTGGCAGGTATTGCACAATGCCTCAACATCGAGGCATTGTGGCAATATTGTAAGAGCAGCTGAAGTGATCACTGATAGCTTCCAGCGCTTGTTTTACCGAAAAACGTACCAGGTACGTCCCTTGTCACTAAGTGACAATTTTTGCAGGACGTACCTGGTATGTCCCTGGCAGGGGCGTATTATGGCCTAGGCCAACAAGGCCGGTGCCTTGGTCAGTAGATTTGGGAGGAGCAGCACATCTGCCCTATCCTTTCTATAAAAGCCAGCACACAGTACAGAGAGCGATAAAGTGCAGGCTTTTACAGAGAAGACAAGACACGTGCGCTGATTAAAGTCACTCTGCACAGGCAGTGCTCCTTTAAATCGTTGCTTCATTTAGAGCCGCTGGCATTTTTGCAGTGGAAGCGTTCTTGGTGAGAAACTTGCCCGGGGATATGCCATCAAGGTGAGGCTGGAGGAGAACCCTCAACTCATTCACCCTCCCTTCTTTCTCTCAACTCCCTCCCTTGCTCCCTTCTTTCATTCCTTTCTTTCCCTCCCCCTTTTCTTCTCTCCCTCCCCACTTCTCTCTCCCTCTCTCTCTCTCTCTCTCTCCCTCCCTCTCTCTCTCCCTCTCTCTCCCTCTCTCCCTCCCCCTCTCTTCGCTCTCTCTTTCCTCTCCCCTTCCTCTCCCTCCCTTTTCTCCCATCCCCTTCTTTTCCCTCCCTTCTCTCAGGGAGAAAATGGTATGAGATGCATGCAATTCAACTCACCTGTATGCAAGTGTTTTGCTAGCCCATTTTCTATTGAATTGTTATGAAAAAAACAAACCAATTTTTTTTTTATACACTGACCTAAAAAAAGGGGATCATAGGCCTAAAACCATTGCGGGGGGGGGGGGGTTAAGTATGTGAAGATGATGAATAAATTACAATAGGTCTTACAATTTTTTTTAAAAATAGAATAAATGTAGTAATGAAATAAAAATATGCAGTAAAAAATAATATTGTTTAATCACATTAAAAATTGTAACTAAATTGTTCTGAAAAAATTGTATTTCATGGAAAATTTAAATTCATATAAAAACTATTTAATGTGCACAGTAGAAATTGTAATAAAAGTACACTGAACATGCAAATTCGAATTTATATTATGAAATGTAAAACATATTGGGTTAGATTACAAGTGGATCTGTATTTACTGCTTCCGCTAGAGCGCTAATTGCACTAGAAGTTAACTTTTTGTGTGCGTCGGGTTGCGCTGGTATAATGAGTTGAAAGTAAAAATGTATTCCGCTTGCGTTAACCTGACGCACGCAAACAGGTTACTTCTAGTACAATTACACTGTTGCTCAAAGGATGACCTCATCCCCCATAGAAGTCAGAACCCAAACTCATATTCTCATATGCGCTAACCCAACATCAAAATATGAATATTTTACATTCCAATGTTCTGCACATAGCAGAATATGTTCTATTTATTCAAAAATAAATATTTCTATATATACTGTATCTGATGGTATTTTGGTACAATTTATATTGATACCTATATATACACACATGATTATATATAGGTATAGATATACAGGGAGTGCAGAATTATTAGGCAAATGAGTATTTTGACCACATCATCCTCTTTATGCATGTTGTCTTACTCCAAGCTGTATAGGCTCGAAAGCCTACTACCAATTAAGCATATTAGGTGATGTGCATCTCTGTAATGAGAAGGGGTGTGGTCTAATGACATCAACACCCTATATCAGGTGTGCATAATTATTAGGCAACTTCCTTTCCTTTGGCAAAATGGGTCAAAAGAAGGACTTGACAGGCTCAGAAAAGTCAAAAATAGTGAGATATCTTGCAGAGGGATGCAGCACTCTTAAAATTGCAAAGCTTCTGAAGCGTGATCATCGAACAATCAAGCGTTTCATTCAAAATAGTCAACAGGGTCGCAAGAAGCGTGTGGAAAAACCAAGGCGCAAAATAACTGCCCATGAACTGAGAAAAGTCAAGCGTGCAGCTGCCAAGATGCCAGTTGCCACCAGTTTGGCCATATTTCAGAGCTTCAACATCACTGGAGTGCCCAAAAGCACAAGGTGTGCAATACTCAGAGACATGGCCAAGGTAAGAAAGGCTGAAAGACGACCACCACTGAACAAGACACACAAGCTGAAACGTCAAGACTGGGCCAAGAAATATCTCAAGACTGATTTTTCTAAGGTTTTATGGACTGATGAAATGAGAGTGAGTCTTGATGGGCCAGATGGATGGGCCCGTGGCTGGATTGGTAAAGGGCAGAGAGCTCCAGTCCGACTCAGACGCCAGCAAGGTGGAGGTGGAGTACTGGTTTGGGCTGGTATCATCAAAGATGAGCTTGTGGGGCCTTTTCGGGTTGAGGATGGAGTCAAGCTCAACTCCCAGTCCTACTGCCAGTTTCTGGAAGACACCTTCTTCAAGCAGTGGTACAGGAAAAAGTCTGCATCCTTCAAGAAAAACATGATTTTCATGCAGGACAATCCTCCATCACACGCGTCCAAGTACTCCACAGCGTGGCTGGCAAGAAAGGGTATAAAAGAAGAAAATCTAATGACATGGCCTCCTTGTTCACCTGATCTGAACCCCATTGAGAACCTGTGGTCCATCATCAAATGTGAGATTTACAAGGAGGGAAAACAGTACACCTCTCTGAACAGTGTCTGGGAGGCTGTGGTTGCTGCTGCACGCAATGTTGATGGTGAACAGATCAAAACACTGACAGAATCCATGGATGGCAGGCTTTTGAGTGTCCTTGCAAAGAAAGGTGGCTATATTGGTCACTGATTTGTTTTTGTTTTGTTTTTGAATGTCAGAAATGTATATTTGTGAATGTTGAGATGTTATATTGGTTTCACTGGTAAAAATAAATAATTGAAATGGGTATATATTTGTTTTTTGTTAAGTTGCCTAATAATTATGCACAGTAATAGTCACCTGCACACACAGATATCCCCCTAAAATAGCTATAACTAAAAACAAACTAAAAACTACTTCCAAAAATATTCAGCTTTGATATTAATGAGTTTTTTGGGTTCATTGAGAACATGGTTGTTGTTCAATAATAAAATTAATCCTCAAAAATACAACTTGCCTAATAATTCTGCACTCCCTGTATACAGATATATATACAGAGAGTGCAGAATTATTAGGCAAATGAGTATTTTGACCACATCATCCTCTTTATGCATGTTGTCTTACTCCAAGCTGTATAGGCTCGAAAGCCTACTACCAATTAAGCATATTTAGGTGATGTGCATCTCTGTAATGAGAAGGGGTGTGGTCTAATGACATCAACACCCTATATCAGGTGTGCATAATTATTAGGCAACTTCCTTTCCTTTGGCAAAATGGGTCAAAAGAAGGACTTGACAGGCTCAGAAAAGTCAAAAATAGTGAGATATCTTGCAGAGGGATGCAGCACTCTTAAAATTGCAAAGCTTCTGAAGCGTGATCATCGAACAATCAAGCGTTTCATTCAAAATAGTCAACAGGGTCGCAAGAAGCGTGTGGAAAAACCAAGGCGCAAAATAACTGCCCATGAACTGAGAAAAGACAAGCGTGCAGCTGCCAAGATGCCACTTGCCACCAGTTTGGCCATATTTCAGAGCTGCAACATCACTGGAGTGCCCAAAAGCACAAGGTGTGCAATACTCAGAGACATGGCCAAGGTAAGAAAGGCTGAAAGACGACCACCACTGAACAAGACACACAAGCTGAAACGTCAAGACTGGGCCAAGAAATATCTCAAGACCTGTGGCTGGATTGGTAAAGGGCAGAGAGCTCCAGTCCGACTCAGACGCCAGCAAGGTGGAGGTGGAGTACTGGTTTGGGCTGGTATCATCAAAGATGAGCTTGTGGGGCCTTTTCGGGTTGAGGATGGAGTCAAGCTCAACTCCCAGTCCTACTGCCAGTTTCTGGAAGAGACCTTCTTCAAGCAGTGGTACAGGAAGAAGTCTGCATCCTTCAAGAAAAACATGATTTTCATGCAGGACAATGCTCCATCACACGCGTCCAAGTACTCCACAGCGTGGCTGGCAAGAAAGGGTATAAAAGAAGAAAATCTAATGACATGGCCTCCTTGTTCACCTGATCTGAACCCCATTGAGAACCTGTGGTCCATCATCAAATGTGAGATTTACAAGGAGGGAAAACAGTACACCTCTCTGAACAGTGTCTGGGAGGCTGTGGTTGCTGCTGCACGCAATGTTGATGGTGAACAGATCAAAACACTGACAGAATCCTATAATGGCTATATTGGTCACTGATTTGTTTTTGAATGTCAGAAATGTATATTTGTGAATGTTGAGATGTTATATTGGTTTCACTGGTAAAAATAAATAATTGAAATGGGTATATATTTGTTTTTTGTTAAGTTGCCTAATAATTATGCACAGTAATAGTCACCTGCACACACAGATATCCCCCTAAAATAGCTATAACTAAAAACAAACTAAAAACTACTTCCAAAACTATTCAGCTTTGATATTAATGATTTATTTGGGTTCATTGAGAACATGGTTGTTGTTCAATAATAAAATTAATCCTCAAAAATACAACTTGCCTAATAATTCTGCACTCCCTGTATATAGGAATATCTATTTTAAAATACATAAAACATATTCTGTTATGTGCAGAACATTGAAATCTAAAATATTTACAGTAAATAAACACTATAACACTTTATTAATAATGAATATTGCACAAATATGCTTTTACATGTTTTCATCTACTTAATTGCAAAGGGGTCTAATGCACTTCTGTAAATGTCTATATATGTATACATATGTATTTAAGTGTCTATATGTTTGTAAATACATATATACACATATAAATAAATACATATGTACACACACACACTTTTGTGTGCAATATTTTTTGTGAATAATTGTTATTAGACAGTGTTATTATGATGGTAATTGTAATTTGTAATGTATTTATTAGGATGTTTTGTGCAACTTTTTAATTTTCCCAAAACAGTTAACTACAGATCTGAGATTGCGGTAATGATTCTAGTGAAAATCACAATTGCGCTCAACTTGTAATATGAGAGAAATGTAACCTGCGCACAAACGATCGCACCACTTGTAATCTAGCCCATTGTGTTCCTTGGGCGCGATCCGATATCGATCGCAGTTTGCGGCGCAAGCGAGGAACCGGCGTCGCCCGCAGTTTCAGCTCGCAACTCGAGCTATCCCATATAGGTCGCCGCCAGATGCTAACGTGCCGTAAGTCTCACAAACCAGCGATGTCCAGAAATCTGCGCAAGTACAAATTTCTGGCGTCGCCAGTGACTTGCGCCACGTTAGAATCTGCCGGCGCCTATAAAACCTGACTAAAGTCTAAAACACCCGCACTGTCTAACACGCCTCCCTAACATAGCCCGCACTGTCTAACACGCCTCCCTAACATAGCCCGCACTGTCTAACCCTCTATCCGCTATCCCCCCTCACTAGCCTAACAATAAAAATGCTATTAACCCCTAAACCGCCGCTCCCGTACCCCGCCGCAACCTAATAAAGTTATTAACCCCTAAACCGCCGCTCCCGTACCCCGCCGCCAGCTATATTATATCTATAACCCCCTAAAGTGAGCCCCTAACACCGCCGCCATCTCTATTAAAATGATTAACCCCTAATTTAATCTACCTACCCCGCCGCCAGCTATATTATCTATATTAACCCTAAGTATATTATAGTTAATATAGGTATTACATTATATATATTAACTATATTAACCCTAATTATATTAGGGTTAATATAGTTACTATAGTATTTTTATTAACTATATTAACTCTATCTAACCCTAACTACATTTATATTAAATTAATCTAATTCATTTATAAACTAAAATATACCTATTTAAATCTAAATACTTACCTATAAAATAAACCCTAAGATAGCTACAATATAATTAATAATTACATTGTAGCTATGTTAGGGTTAATATTTATTTTACAGGTAAATAGTTAATTATTTTAACTAGGTATAATAGCTATTAAATAGTTATTAACTATTTAATATCTACCTAGTTAAAATAATTACCCAATTACCTGTAAAATAAATCCTAACCTAAGTTACAAATACACCTACACTATCAATAAATTTAATAAACTACAAACATCTATCTAAAAATACAATTAAATTAACTAAACTAAATTACAAAAAAAAAAAAACACTAAATTACAAAAAATAAAAAAAAGATTACAAGATTTTTAAGCTAATTACACCTATTCTAAGCCCCCTAATAAAATAATAAACCCCCAAAATAAAAAAATTCCCTGCCCTATTCTAAATTAAACAAATTTCAAAGCTCTTTACCTTACCAGCCCTTAAAAGGGCCTTTTGTGGGGCATGCCCCAAAGAATTCAGCTCTTTTGCATTCAACAAATACAATCCCCCCCCCCCATTACAACCCACCACCCACATACCCCTATTCTAAACCCACCCAAACCCCCCTTAAAAAAGCCTAACACTACCCCCCTGAAGATCTCCCTACCTTGTCTTCACCACACCGGGCCGAACTCCTGATCCGATCTGGGCGATGTCGTCCTCCAAGCGGCAAAGAAGAATTCTTCCTCCGGCGACGTCTTCCTCCAAGCGGCAGCAAAGTCTTCATTCTTCCGGCGGCATCTTCAATCTTCTTTCTTCGCTCCGCCGCCGCGGAGCATCCATCCCGGCCGACTGCTGAACTTGGAATGAGGTACCTTTAAATGACGTCATCCAAGATGGCGTCCGCCGAATTCCGATTGGCTGATAGGATTCTATCAGCCAATCGGAATTAAGTTAAAAAAATCTGATTGGCTGATTGAATCAGCCAATCAGATTCAAGTTCAATCCGATTGGCTGATCCAATCAGCCAATCAGATTGAGCTCGCATTCTATTGGCTGATTGGAACAGCCAATAGAATGCGAGCTCAATCTGATTGGCTGATTGGATCAGCCAATCGGATTGAACTTGAATCTGATTGGCTGATTCAATCAGCCAATCAGATTTTTTTAACTTAATTCCGATTGGCTGATAGAATCCTATCAGCCAATCGGAATTCGGCGGACGCCATCTTGGATGACGTCATTTAAAGGTACCTCATTCCAAGTTCAGCAGTCGGCCGGGATGGATGCTCCGCGGCGGCGGAGCGAAGAAAGAAGATTGAAGATGCCGCCGGAAGAATGAAGACTTTGCTGCCACTTGGAGGAAGACGTCGCCGGAGGAAGAATTCTTCTTTGCCGCTTGGAGGACGACATCGCCCGGATCGGATCAGGAGTTCGGCCCGGTGTGGTGAAGACAAGGTAGGGAGATCTTCAGGGGGGTAGTGTTAGGCTTTTTTAAGGGGGGTTTGGGTGGGTTTAGAATAGGGGTATGTGGGTGGTGGGTTGTAATGGGGGGGGGGGGGATTGTATTTGTTGAATGCAAAAGAGCTGAATTCTTTGGGGCATGCCCCACAAAAGGCCCTTTTAAGGGCTGGTAAGGTAAAGAGCTTTGAAATTTGTTTAATTTAGAATAGGGCAGGGAATTTTTTTTATTTTGGGGGTTTATTATTTTATTAGGGGGCTTAGAATAGGTGTAATTAGCTTAAATATCTTGTAATCTTTTTTTTATTTTTTGTAATTTAGTGTTTGTTTTTTTTTGTAATTTAGTTTAGTTAATTTAATTGTATTTTTAGATAGATGTTTGTAGTTTATTAAATTTATTGATAGTGTAGGTGTATTTGTAACTTAGGTTAGGATTTATTTTACAGGTAATTTGGTAATTATTTTAACTAGGTAGATATTAAATAGTTAATAACTATTTAATATCTATTATACCTAGTTAAAATAATTAACAATTTACCTGTAAAATAAATATTAACCCTAACATAGCTACAATGTAATTATTAATTATATTGTAGCTATCTTAGGGTTTATTTTATAGGTAAGTATTTAGATTTAAATAGGTATATTTTAGTTTATAAATGAATTAGATTAATTTAATATAAATTTAGTTAGGGTTAGATAGAGTTAATATAGTTAATATAAATACTATAGTAACTATATTAACCCTAATATAATTAGGGTTAATATAGTTAATATATATAATGTAATACCTATATTAACTATAATATACTTAGGGTTAATATAGATAACATAGCTGGCGGCGGGGTAGGTAGATTAAATTAGGGGTTAATCATTTTTATATAGGTGGCGGCGGTGTAAGGGGTCAGATTACAGGATAGATAAGGTAGATTGCGGCGGTTTTAGGGGCTCACAGTAGGGGGTTAGTTTATGTAGATGGCGGCGGGGTCCGGGAGCGGCGTTTTAGGGGGTAATAACTTTATTAGGGATTTCGGGGGGGGGGGGGATCGCGGTTGACATGGAGATAGACATTGCGCATGCGTTAGGTGTTAGGTTTATTTTAGCAGATCGCGGTTGACAGGGAGATAGACATTGCGCATGCGTTAGGTGTTAGGTTTATTTTAGCAGCCAGTTTAGGAAGTTACGGGGCTCCAATAGTCAGCGTAAGGCTTCTTACGGCTGCTTTTTGTGGCGAGGTGAAAATGGAGTAAGTTTTCTCCATTTTCGCCACGTAAGTCCTTACGCTGCATATTGGATACCAAACTGCGCGGGTTTGGTATACCTGCCTATGGCCCAAAAAACTGCGGGCGACGGCAGAAATATACGCGCGTAACTTCTAGCTTACGCCGTATATAGGATACCAAATCCGCGCAATTATTGGCGTCGCCGGCTTTTGCGGGCGACGCTTTATATCGGATCGATCCCCTTATGTTAAATGAGTTTCCCCGCCTCTGCTAGTAGGCTGAGCTGAGGCGTTCCAATGGCATAGCTGAAATTTCTCCTCCAGGTCATGCATAATTATCTAAACATTTCCCCTTCAGTTCTCGCTGTTTTTTCTCACAAAATTAAAGGTAGAGAGATTGTATTAAAATACTCAAAACACTTATTACCCTGATAGAAAAACACATGTATATGAAAATAGAGGTCATTGTAAGGTAGTATACACTGAAAGCATTGTAATCTGATCTCTATTACCTGCAGGATTTAATTTTGAAAGTTTAGCTTGCTTACTGCTAACTTTGCTCTCCTGGTGAAGTGTCCCTTTCAAGTGAACACAATTATATTCTATGGGAGATATCTCTGTCTTCATCACAGGGACAGACCCTTTTTTTTAGATAATTCCATAAGGACTTCCCCTGCAAGGTGTGACGTGGTTTTTCACATCTTGCCCTGCTAAGTTTTGAAAATCGGGCCCTATTACATTGCCTGTTTAGTATGCCTTTTTAGTATGCCTTTTTAGTATGCCCTTTTAGTATGCCTTTTTAGTATGCCTTTGTTAAAGGGACACTGAACCCAATTTTTTGTGTGTGATTCAGATAGAGCATGCAATTTTAAGCAACTTTCAAATTTACTCCTATTATCAATTTGTCTTCGTTCTCTTGCTATCTTTATTTGAAAAAGGATGCATCTAAGCTTTTTTTTCGTTCAGTACTCTGGACAGCACTTTTTTTTATTGGTGGAGGAATGTATCCACCAATCAGCAAGGACAACCCAGGTTGTTCACCAAAAATGGGCCGGCATCTAAACTAACATTCTTGCATTTCAAATAAAGATACCAAGAGAATGAAGAAAATTTGATAATAGGAGTAAATTAGAAAGTTGCTTAAAATTTCATGCTCTATCTGAATCACAAAAGAAAAAAATTGGGTTCATTGTCCCTTTAATTTAATTCTACTCTATTAAATGGTCCCTTAATTAATCCCAGATAGTAATATTTCTATGACAAGCATACTTAAAAGACTTAGATAAATGTGATGAATATATAATTATGTAGCATAGCCTTATAATGAAGTCAAAGTTTATTCTAGTCTGTGCTTAGTGCAAGCCCCTGTGGTCCTTAGAGTTAGCTAGCTGAACGTTATGTATTTGAGTGTTGTTATCTTTGCAAATTGCAGTCTGCAAGATCAGGGTTCTTCAAACTATGGGTCAGGACCCATTACTGGGACACAACACCATGTGTACTGGGTTGTGACTTGTGTGTGTGTTGTAGAAAAGTGTGTGGTGTTTTATATGAATGTGTGTGTGGTGTGTGCTGTATGAGAGTGTGTGGTGTGTGTGTGTGTGTTTATATGAGCGTGTTGTGTGTGTTGTATGAAAGTGTGTGTGTGCTGGATGAGAGTGTATGTGTGTTATATGTGTGTGTGTGTTATAACAGAGTGTGTTGTGTGTGTGTTGTATGAGAATGTGTGTGTGTGTGCTGGATGAGACTGTATGTGTGTTATATGTGTGTGTGTTATAAGAGAGTGTGTTGTGTGTTGTATGAGAGTGTGTGTGTGTGCTGGATGAGAGTGTATGTGTGTTATATGTGTGTGTGTGTGTTATAAGAGAGTGTGTTGTGTGTGTTGTATGAGAGTGTGTGTGTGTGCTGGATGAGAGTGTATGTGTGTTATATGTGTGTGTGTGTTATAAGAGAGTGTGTTGTGTGTGTTGTATGAGAGTGTGTGTGTGTGTGCTGGATGAGAGTGTATGTGTGTTATATGTGTGAGTGTGTTGTGTGTGTTGTATGAGAGTGTGTGTGTGTGCTGGATGAGAGTGTATGTGTGTTATATGTGTGTGTGTTATAAGAGAGTGTGTTGTATGAGAGTGTATGTGTGTTTATATGCGTGTGTGTTATATGAGAGTGTGTGGTGTATGTGTGTGTTATATAAGTGTGTGGTGTGTGTTTGTATGTGTTGTATGAGAGTGTGCGTATTAGCTTTTACAACACTTTCAAGTTTGACTACAATCAGGAATAAAGTACACACACATTTTAGTCACTTTGACAAAAATCGCAGCTATCTAGTTGTATATTACTTCAGAAATTTTCACACCAAGCATAAAAATGGGGTCGCGAAGGTAAGTGGTATTATGGCACTGGGTCTTGGGAAAAAAGTTTGAAGAATCCCATGCTAGTTCACCCTTAGCAATTCCTTTGAAATTAAAGTTTTCATAAAAATACAATGTAAGTACTTTGTTAGGTCCTGATGATGAAAACTCTCCAGCATGAAGAGAAATCTTGCAAAACTTTGTTTTTTTTAGCGTTATATTGTAATTTATGTGTCTCTACTTCACACCCAGAACTCTTCATAGCAAACAGCTCTCCAGCTAAAATTTGTCTTTCTAAAATTATTTAAGGGACCTCACAGTAGTGATGAGATGTCTCACCAGAGAGGAGAGCTTTAGATAATCAGGCCCTAAATGCCTTGTGGTAATAACAAAGGCTATGTATTATTATTTTTTTAAAAAATCTGATGAATTTCAGTACCACATATTAAACAACCAATGGCCTAGATTACTAGTTTTGCGTTAAAGGCTGTGCGGTGCTAACGAGCAGTTTTCTCTCACCGCTCACTTACATGCAGCGCTGGTATTACGAGTTTTTACAAACCCGTCGTTAAAAGACAAGAAGTGAGCGTTGAGCAAAATTTTGCTCATTACCGCACTCCAATACCAGCGCTGATTAAGTCAGCGGTGAGCTGGTGGTACGTGCTCATGCACGATTTCCCCATAGAAATCAACGGGGAGAGCCGGCTGAGAAAAAGTCTAACACCTGCAAAAAAGCAGTGTAAAACTCCTTAACGCAGCCCCATTGATTCCTATGGGGAAATAAAAGTTATTTTTACACCTAACACCCTAACATGAACCCAGAGTCTAAACACCCCTAATCTTACACTTATTAACCCTAATCTGCCACCCCCGACATCGCCGACACCTACATTATAATTATTAACCCCTAATCTGCCGCTCCGGACACCGCCGCCACCTACATTATATATATTAACCCCTAATCTGCTGCCCCCAACATCGCCAACACCTACATACTATTTATTAACCCCTAATCTGCCACCCCCAATGTCACCGCAACCTACCTACATTTATTAACCCCTAATCTGCCACCCCCAATGTCGCCGCCACTATATTAAAGTTATTAACCCCTAAACCTAAGTCTAACCCTAACACCCCCTAACTTAAATATAATTACAATAAATCTAAATAAAAATTACTATCATTAACTAAATTTTTCCTATTTAAAACTAAATATTTACCTATAAAATAAACCTGTAAAATAAACCCTAAGATAGCTACAATATAACTAATAGTTACATTGTAGTTATCTTAGGGTTTATTTTTATTTTACAGGCAAGTTTGTATTTATTTTAACTAGGTAGAATAGTTATTAAATGGTTATTAACTTTTTAATAACTACCTAGCTAAAATAAATACAAAAGTACCTGTAAAATAAAACCTAACCTAAGTTACAATAACTTCTAACACTATAATTAAATAAATTAACTAAATTAAATACAATTACCTAAATTAAATTAAATTAGCTAAAGTAAAAAAACAAATACTAAATTACAGAAAATAATAAACAAATTACAGATATTTAAACTAATTACACCTAATCTAATAGCCCTATTAAAATGAAAAAAGCCCCCCCAAAATAAAAAAAACTAAAATACCAATAGCCCTTAAAAAGGCCTTTTGCAGGAAATTGCCCCAAAGTAATCAGTTCTTTTACCTATAAAAAAAAATACAAACAACCCCCCAACAGTAAAACCCACCACCCACACAAGCAACCCCCCAAATAAAATACTAACTAAAAAAACCTAAGCTCCCCAATGCCCTGAAAAGGGCATTTGGATGGGCATTGCCCTTAAAAGGGCAGTTAGCTCTATTGCAGTCCAAAGTCCCTAACCTAAAAATAAAACCCACCCAATACACCCTTAAAAAAACCTAACTCTAACCCCCTGAAGATTGACTTACCGGGAGAAGTCTTCATCCAAGCCGGGCCGAAGTCCTCAACGAAGCCGGGAGAAGTTTTCATCCAAGCCGGACGAAGTGGTCCTCCAGACGGGCAGAAGTCTTAATCCAGACGGCATCTTCAATCTTCATCCAGCCGGCGCCGAGCGGGTCCATCTTCAAGACATCCAACGCGGAGCATCCTCTTCATCCGACGACTAAAGCTGAATGAAGGTACCTTTAAGTGATGTTATTCAAGATGGCGTCCCTTAGATTCCGATTGGCTGATAGAATTCTATCAGCCAATCGGAATCAAGGCAGAAAAAATCCTATTGGCTGATGCAGCCAATGGAATGCCAGCTCAATCCTATTGGCTGATTGGATTGAACTTCAAATCCTATTAGCTGATTGCATCAGCCAATATGATTTTTTCTACCTTAATTCTGATTGGCTGATAGAATTCTATCAGCCAATCGGAATCTAAGGGACGCCATCTTGAATAACATCACTTAAAGGTACCTTCATTCAGCTTTAGTCGTCGGATGAAGAGGATGCTCCGCGTTGGATGTCTTGAAGATGGACCCGCTCGGCGCCGGCTGGATGAAGATTGAAGATGCCGTCTTCTAAGGGACGCCATCTTGGCGTAAAAGAGCTGATTACTTTGGGTCAATGCCCCGCAAAAGGCCCTTCTAAGGGCTATTGGTAGTTTAGTTTAGGCTAGGTTTTTTTTTTATTTAGGGCGGCTTTTTTATTTTAATAGGGCTATTAGATTAGGTGTAATTAGTTTAAATATCTGTAATTTGTTTATTATTTTCTGTAATTTAGTGGGGGGGTTTGTACTTTAGCTAATTTAATTTAGGTAATTGTATTTAATTTAGTTAATTTATTTAATTATAGTTTATTAATAATAATAATAATATTAATTTGCGATTTATATAGCGCTTTTCTCCCTGTGAGACTCAAAGCACTTTACAAATATACCAACATAAGACATAAAAGTTAGGAGTTTCTGAAGGTCAGATAAGCGGACTGAATGCCTAATGGAAGAGGTGGGTCTTTAGCTTTTTTTTAAAAGTCTGTAAGGACGGTGCCTCTCTGATTGCGCACGGTAAAGAGTTCCAGAAAGTAGGGGCAGCGTGGCAGAATGCTCTGGAGCCTGAGTTTGTCCTTATTCTTGGCACTGAGAGGAGGGATGTGTTGGCTGACCTAAATGAACGGGATGGGATGTAGGGTGTCAGGAGCTCTTTCAGGTACTGTGGGCCTTGGTGGTATAGTGTAGTGTTAGGTGTTAGTGTAACTTAGGTTATGTTTTATTTTACATGTAAATTTGTATTTATTTTAGCTAGGTAGTTATTAAATAGTTAATAACTATTTAATAACTATTCTACCTAGTTAAAATAAATACAAACTTGCCTGTAAAATAAAAATAAACCCTAAGCTAGATACAATGTAACTATTAGTTATATTGTAGCTAGCTTAGGGTTTATTTTATAGGTAAGTATTTAGTTTTAAATAGGAATAATTTAGTTAATGATAGTAATATTTATTTAGATTTATTGTAATTATATTTAAGTTAGGGGGTGTTAGGGTTAGACTTAGGTTTAGGGGTTAATAACTTTAATATAGTGGCGGCGACGTTGGGGGTAGCAGATTAGGGGTTAATAAATGTAGGTAGGTTGCAGCGACATTGGGGCGGCAGATTAGGGGTTAATAAATAGTATGTAGGTGTTGGCGATGTAGGGGGTAGCAGATTAGGGGTTAATACATATAATGTAGGTGGCGGCGGTGTCCGGAGCGGCAGATTAGGGGTTAATAATTATTTTTATTATAGTGTTTGCGATGCGGGAGGGACTCGGTTTAGGGGTTAATAGGTAGTTTATGGGTGTTAGTGTACTTTTTAGCACTTTAGTTATGAGTTTTATGCTACGGCGTTGTACCATAAAACTCATAACTACTGACTTTTAAATGCGTTAGGACTCTTGACGGGGTAGGGTGTACCGCTCACTTTTTGGCCTCCCAGGACAGACTCGTAATATCAGCGTTATGGAAGTCCCATAGAAAAAAGACTTTACGAAGTTTACATAACTCGTTTTGCGGTAAGGCCAAAGAAGTGTACGGTGACCCTAAACCTTCAAGACTCATAATACCAGCCGTAATACGCACAACTTGTAATCTAGCCATATGTTTTTTTTTAAGAATATGATAAGGACATTTCACCATTCATGGAGAGACAATAAAAAAATCAAGTGCCAGTAAACCATAGTGTAATACACATTTCTGAAAATGCAATTAAAATCGATTTTTTAAATTTATTAATAAGGTATATTTGTTCTTTTAAATGTAATCCAGATAACCCAACAACAGAATACATGACAACCCCCCCCCATCATACATGTATTCAATGCTGTTTATATTTTTAATGTGTTCATGTTTTTTTGTTACTTTTTAGCAAGAAAATGAACAACTGTGACCTTGAGAAGTTGTCCGTCCCTGGTATAAAACTTGAGCCTCCTTTCAGACCAGACATTACAAGCTACAAGGCGACAGTACACAGCCAGATCACAAAAATCAATATTGATGTGCTTCCCAGTGATACAGGAGCATCGTACTCCCTTATAGTGAGTCTGGGAAAGAGGATGGGGCAAAACTATACAACATTTGAGTGGTTGTCAGCAGGGCCAGACTGGGAATAAAAAGCAGCCCTGAAACAATTTGAAGACCAGCCCTATTTTCTGTTGAGTCTGTAGAATGTACATGCACCATTTGCTTCAAGGGGATTACAGGGATACTCCTCAATATATTTTTTTTGTTAGAACTAAATTATATTAGTTTATAATAAAAATGCCAGATTGTTGTTATATAGGCACCTACAACCCAATTTCATCCATGACTCCCTCACAGTGTGAAAACTATTATCCATATTGTGATCTGGAGAAGACACACAAAACATTGTATTACTATGTCTCAAAGTGTGACTTGACTAGACATTAGAAAACATTCAAATGAGTTCTACTAAATAATATATGTATACTAAATAATATATATATAATATACTTTGTGACCTTAATACATATAGCTCAGGGGAGAAGAGAGGTAATACAGCAACACAACCCCCTTAGTCTGAGTCTATGATTACGGCAAATTAATGCTGAAACGCGTAAGACTGTGATCTTACTTGCTACCATAGCACATTTTGGATGCTGCTCTGCTGTGTATACTTTTTATCCTTTTGTATCTAATAAATTGGACATTTTATTTTTCTACATGTTTTGAGGGTCTTCGTTCCTTTGGAAATTTGTTTTTTTCACTTAATACATATAGCTCAGGGGAGAAGAGAGGTAATACAGCAACACAACCCCCTTAAATGATAGCTGGCCAGCCGCAACCACTGAAATCCACCGAGAAATCTTTTGGTTTCCGGGAAGGCCAATCCGGCTTTGGCTGTCAGTCATTAAAGAGACATTAGTCATTATTTTTATACACAAATTTGCACTGCAAATTGCACTGGTATTACAAGTTGAACATTATGGTTTGCATTCGAGTGAAAGCCTAAACTGTGCTAGAATATTTAGCATGACTTGATACCTGAAGCAAAGTGTAAGGGTTAAAAAAATTTTTTTTTTGACAAAACACATCAAAAACATATTTAAATAAACTATTACAATCATATTTACACTTTGTAATTAAAAATATAATTTTAATAAGTGTATGTTTATGTATACATGTGTTTATATGTGTAAATATGTTTGTGCATGCATACATACATATACACATACAGTATATAGAAATATATACACTAGTGTTTAAAAGTTTGGGGTCCCTTAGAAACTTCCTTTTTTTCAAAAGAAAAGCAAAAAATGTTTGTCCATTAAAAAAACATCAACAAAATTTATCAGAAATACAGTGTAGACATTGTAATGTTGTAAATGACTATTTTAGATGGAAACAGATGATTTTTAATTGAGAATCTACATGGTCATACAGAGGCTCATTGTCAAAATTGCAAACCTGTTTCATTCTGAATATTTATGATTTTAAAAGAAAATTAAAGTACCATTATTTTCTTTACCTGTCAAAAATTATTCAATGCATTGCAAAATATATGTATGCAAAATAAATGCATTTAAACTTTTATTTTGTTAGAATAGTATCCATCTGTGTGTTTCTAGGGGTTTGTGGCTAGCAGAATAACCATTAAACCATGATTTAATGGTTATGTGACTAAAAGAAGGGCAGCAGAATGCACAATTAATCTGATGTAGATATACGGCTGACAGAGTAGCTGCAAAGTCATGAGGTTTTGTATGAGCATGTAGCTGCTGAAACCAGGGAATTAATATAAAATCTTATGTGGACCTTGGTTGCGTTGTTCATCAGTAGTAGCTAATTATTCTGTTCTTTTATATTCTTCCTGTTTTCTTGTGATGTATAATTCTCTGTAATATATCATTTCTTGTATTTTTAAGGGACATGACAGTACAAGGGGAATTACATTGAAAGATGGCCTGAATACTTTTGTAGTGGAGGTGACTGCTGAGGACGGCACAGTGAAGAAATATATCCTCCAAGTTAATAAGTTGTCTGCAAGTAATGCATTACTTCACGGAATCAAGCTCTCCGACAATCTGCAGCTAGCCCCGTCATTTGTTTCAGAGGTTTATGAATACTCATGTATGTTTGTTCTACTAGTTAAAATTTATATTTTTACACCCTTAATACCTCATTTTTAAGGTCTTTTATAAGGGCATGGCCTGTGAGTTGTCCAGTGCATTAATCAACGTTCTATTTTCAAGTGCTGACATAAATAACTCCACGGGAGAGAGCACAATGTTATCTATATGGGACACATGAACTAGCTTTGTCTAGCTGTAAAAAAAAACTTTTAAAATGCACTGGGATATGAGGTGGCCTTGATGGGCTTAGAAATTAGCATATGAGCCTACTTTGGTTTAGCTTTCAACAAAAAAGAACAAAGCAAATTTGACGCTAAAAGTAAATTAGAAAGTTGTTTAAAATTGCATGCCCTATCTGAATCATGAAAGTTTAATTTTGACTAGACTGTCCCTTTAAGTCAATTGTTTCATTTTTTTGCCTCTCTAAAAACAGTGTTTTAAAATGTGCCATATTACTTCAAAAATTACTTTTTGTTTCAATGATTGCTAAGATGTACCCATTTAGCATCTGGTACTTGAGTAATAGTTGTGCACAAACATGCTCTTCCTATTAGATTCAATGTTAATTTAACTCTTTAACTTTGCTTTTTTATATAAAAATGTTGCATGAATCTTTTTACAAGAACTTTTTTTTAACAAAAAAAAAATACTTGTTCGTAAGCCCTTTAAAAAATGTATTTATAAAAAATAAAGATCTTCTATTGCCAAACACAGTTCTGGATTTCTGAATGGCCAAAGTACCAGTAATCACCTCAGATATGCTCATGCCTTGATGTTCACCTAAACTGTTAATAAGCTGTATATACAGTGGTGGTTCTAGGGGGGGGGGAGCAAGGGGTGCAAAACACCCCAGTCTTCTATTTTGCACCACCATTGGGCTGAGGATGAGGGCAAAAAGACAAAAAATATTACTCCTTGCCCCTGTCCTTTTAGGCAGGCCACTCCCCCAACTGCCTAACCACACCCTCGGGCCACATAGCTCTGCCCTCAGAGAACCTGCACCCTCACTTCCGCCAGCCCTGCCCATGGAACACCAGTAACTACGCCTTTAACCATTCTGTCCCCACCTGTTAAACACCTGCAATTCCACCAAGGGGTGTTTGTGCCCCTATAATAAGGATTCTGGAACTGAGTATATGCTGTAACAAAAATGTGCTCAGTATTATGGTACTCCTATTATTTTAAATCCATGGTTGTTATTTTGTTATAAGGTCTATTTTTTTGTTTTTACAAATAGGTACAGTTCCATATTTTCAGAGCACTGTAAATATACAGCCAACAGTTCTGGACAGTAGGATGAAAGTAAAGGTGAATGGAAAAGTTGATGTTAAATCAGTTGATGTTGCTGTTGGAGACACACAGGTGTTAGTGCAAGCTACGTCTGCAGATGGCACCAAATCACAAGTATGCCACTAATGATTCTTTCCTTTTTTTTATTTTTGTTGATATTTTTTTAAAAATATTGTAATATGTAAACCTGACTTTTAACACAGACTTTGTTATAAATATATATTTTCTCTGACAGGTGTGTGTGTGTGCTTACATACATTAGTTATTTTTGCACCCTCAAACCTCACAAGTGACAGTTATCCTGAATGTATATAAAAAAAAATGTGCCTGTTTTGTATTTCCAGTTCTCCACCCAGGACATGGTGAGAGTAAATTATAAAAAAATAAATCAAGTGTAATTGATATGGCTCTGACGTGAGTCACCAAGATCTGAGGGCCTGTTATGGAACATTCTTTGGGCTTAAGGATACCCAGAGACTGCATGGAAATGTGGAATTTTACATGCTGGACACCCCATGTACTTTCATAACTCTGTCTTATGTCCATGTCACCCTGTATCCATAAATACAGGATGGGTACAGGGTGTGAGTGCCCCAAGTGGGCATAAAGGACTTAATAGTTAATAATAGCTGTTCTTATATTCTGTAATAAGATGTATTTTATTTACGTTTCAGATCTGATTGTGTCTCAGGAGTTTGTCTGGGTAAACTGATTGTGTTCCTGTGCGATTATGTTAACTAGACTGCCCAAAATCAGATTCTCTGAGTAAACTTTCTTCCCCAGTTAATTAACTTGATATGCTAATCTGTTTATCCAATGCCCTATGTAACCTGAAGCTCTGTAAATCTGGAATGCCAGGGTGTATAAATCTGTGTGCTGCTTTCAAATAAAGTGTTCATTTTTGTGTTCAGAAAACTGAGTGTTGCCTCAGATCTGTTCTCCTCCATAACTTTAGACTGCGGTCAAAGGGAGATACCAGGAGCTATTACTCTGGATAAAGGGATGTCCAGGACAAGGGAAGTGTTCTGACTGAGGTACTCATTTGGGCTCCACTACTAATACCCACCTAAAGCCTTGATACTTAGATGTGTAATTACCTTTTCTTGTAGCTTCCAATTTTATGGTCATCCACAGTTCCACATTTTAAAATTGTAACCTGGAACCATGCATCTGGGAGTAGAGTTTTGTTGGACTGGAGACAGAATGAAGTGATCTGATGGAATAGTCTAGACAGGCTTGGCCAAAGCCAATTGATTTGGAAAATAAGTTTGGGTTGTGTATATATTCATGAGTATAATCTTTTATGTATAAAGATGATAGCAATCTTATAAATATCACAGGAACTTGGTTTTGATTTAGTCATGTCACTGATCATTATTGTCTCTAGTGAATTCTTCTGAGCCCAATTATCTTGATGATTCTGAAAGCATCCTCTTAGTTTTACAATTATTGCTATTGTACCAGCAAATGTGCCTTGTGTAATATAATTTGAATTAATTAATTATTAAATTAATAAATTAATGATGAATTCTTCATCATTAACACCACAAACTGTTCATTTTCACCTAGGTTTATTTGATCGTTATTACTCGCATGGTGCTGCCATTTTGTGTCCAGTTTGCAAACGTCCAAGATCAGATGAAGTATGAGTGCCCTGTTTCCTTGACTGCTTTATACAGACCCATATCTATTAATGGAAGGTGAGCATAACTTACACATTTCTTACAATATTGGATCTTTTATTAAAAGATAACAAAAAATGTATGATTTTCTTTCTCAAACTGACAGTGCAAAGCTAGATTTTACATCTAAACAGGAAAAAGAAAAACATATTGGGAAGGATTACAAGTGGAGCACAAAATATTGCTTACACAAGCGTGATATTTGAGCTCCACTCAGTAATACCAGCACGCACAAATGTGCAGTGGTATTACAAGTTAAGTGCAATACGAAAGCAAGGATATTTATTGAGCTGTTTAGCAAGTGTAGTTATGCCCTCTCCATGTGGTGTCACAATGTGCATACTGGTGACAAATAAAGTTATAACCATTATATAATCCTTAGAGGGGGAGAATCAGTTAAAAAGGAATGGAAGGCACTATTGGTGCCCCGGGTATATACGTCAAAATGCCTAAACCCTCTTATGCACTATTCACTTAATAGGTTTCATATAGGCCTTTACAGTAATGCTTTCTTGTTAGATGACCACAATTGTATTTTTTAATTACCAATTCTTTAAAGTAAAGGAATACAACCAAAGGACAAAAAAAAATTGTCATTACAGCTAGTAGAACATAATTCATTTGGACTTAAGTGAACCTTTCATATAGTAATATCAAATTAATTTATGAAACTTTATGAAATTATGCTAACAGAAAAGGTACGTAGAGTATTAAATGTTCTTATAAAGCATTTCAGAGAAACTGAATACACTTTTTTATTTGTGTAGTGATCCTAAGCACATATTCTCTGCACCATACTTGGATCTGTTAACCAGAAGGTCAAAAACAGATCCCTTGGATGAAACTCCTCTTAAAGAGAACTGGAGGATTCCTGAATATGAGTTTGACATGAGCATGTCAGTCACAGATGTTTACTGCTGTTATGCGCATCGAGGTAAGGCTGTCAAACATATGAGTGTGTATTTAATGCAACTGAGGTTTACCTGGCAGTGATGCTTATTAAATACCATGGTGTGGCAAAAGTATATTTTGCATTGCAATGCCAAAACACATAGTTTATTATCTATTACATAGTACATATATCCTGTCACTATATTATTAATTTGAGCAAGTCAGGGTTAGCTTTTCGAAAACTTAGTTACTCCGCTACCTAGTAAATTTTCAGGTTTTTTTTAGCACTCTATGATATCAATAGACAATTTAGACTTATGCATTCCAGTTGTCTACTTTGGTTCTATAAACTGAAGGAGATGATGGAACACACATTTCCTAAGAACAGAATACAGTATATGCATTTTGGACTTGACTGTCCCTTTAAAGCGACACTTAACCCAAATTTTTTCTTTCAAGATTCAGATAGAGCATTCAATTTTAAGCAACTTTCTAATTTACTCCTATTATCAAATTTTCTTCATTCTCTTGGTATCTTTATTGAAAAGCAAGAATGTAAGTTTAGATGCCGGCCCATTTTTGGTGAACAACCTGGGTTGTTCTTGCTGATTGGTGGATAAATTTACCCACCAATAAACAAGTGCTGTTCAGAGTTCTGAACCAATAATTGGCTGGCTCCTTAGCTTAGATGCCTTATTTTTCAAATAAAGAAAGCAAGAGAACGAAGAAAAATTCATAATAGGAGTTTATTAGAAAGTTGCTTAAAATTGCATGCTCTATCTGAATCACGAAAGAAAAAATTTGGGTTCAGTGTCCCTTTAAGTATGTGATTCCTGACAAGGTTTTAATAAAGTGTATTATAAAATGCATGATAAAGACAAAGTTATGCTAAACTGATATTAGTAGTTTTCAAGATATTGGGGGATATTTATCAAAGCGTAAAATATGTTGCATTCGCCGGCATCAATACGCTCGCCTAACATAGTGGCCGCGTATCTCAATACGCTCTCCTTATTTATGAAAAAAGCCGGCAAAAAGACAAGCACCAAGTACGGGGCGATGAGCATCGGGCTGTTGTTAACTAGCAGTCATCGATCTCGCGTCTATTCGGCTTTTTCCCAACTTTATTTATACCCTGTCACTAAACGCTGCCACTATACTAAAATGTTAAACCCCTATCCCGCCGCTCCCCGACATCGCCACAACCTAAATAAAGTTATTAACCCCTATCCCGCCGCTCCCCGACATCGCCACAACCTAAATAAAGTTATTAACCCTTATCCTGCCACTCCCTGACACCACCGCCACTAAATAAACGTATTAACCCCTAAACCTCTGGCCTCCCACATCACTACCACTAACTAAACCTATTAACCCCTAAACCGTCAGCCCCCCACATCGCCAAAAACTAAATTAAGCTATTAACCCCTAAACCTAACAACCCCCTAACTTTAAATTAAAATTACAACATCCCTATCTTAATATAAATTAAAACTTACCTGTAGAATTAAAATAAACAATTTTAAATAATTAATTAACCTATCCTAACTATTATACTACAATTAAATTAAAATGCCAATTAAATAAACTAAATTACATATTAAAGAAACCTAACCCTACTCAAATTATTTAAATATACAATTAAACATTATTAAAAGTACTAAATTACAGAAAAAAACAAACACTAAGTTACAAACAAACACTAAATTACGAAAAATAAAAAAACAAATTATCAAAAATAAAAAAGAATTACACCTTATCTAATAGCCCTATGAAATAAAAAAGCCCCCTAAAAAAAAAAAAAAAAAAAACTCTAGCCTACAATAAACTACCAATGGCCCTTAAAAGGGACTTTTGTGGGGCATTGCCCCAAAGATAACAGCTTTATTACATTGAAAAAAAATACAAACACCCCCCAACAGTTAAACCCACCACCCAACCAACTTACCCCCCCAAATAAAAAGCCTATCTAAAATAACCTAAGCTCCCCATTGCCCCGAAAAGGGCATTTGTATGAGCTTTGTCTTTAAAAGGGCATTTAGCTCTTTTACATGCCCAGACCCTAATCTAAAAATAAAACCCACCAGAAAACCCTTCTAGCAGCTCTAATCCTATTGGCTGATTGAAATCTTTCAGCCAATAGGAATGCAAGGGACGCCATCTTGAATGGCGTCATTTGGATTGAAGTTCCAGTTTACGGTGGCGACCATATGAAGAGGATGCTTCGTGCCGGTTGTCTTCAGGATGGACCCGCTCCGGATGGATGAAGATAGAAGATGCCGTTTGGATGAAGACTTCTTGCCGCCTGGATGAGGACTTCTCCGGATGGATGAAGATAGAAGATGCCGTCTGGATGAAGACTTCTTGCAGCCTGGATGAAGACTTCTCCGGCTGGATGGATCCTTCAAGCGGGACTTTAAGAACTGTAAGTGGATCGTTGGGGGTTAGTGTTAGTTTTTTTTAAGGGTTTTTTGGGTGGGATTTATTTTTAGATTAGGGTCTGGGCATGTAAAAGAGCTAAATGCTCATACAAATGCCCTTTTCAGGGCAATGGGGAGCTTAGGTAATTTTAGATTTAGTTTTTTATTTGGGTGGGGGTTGGTTGGTTGGGTGGTGGGTTTTACTGTTGGGGGGGGGTGTTTGTATTTTTTTTTTTACAGGTAAAAGAGCTGATATCTTTGGGGCAATGCCCCACAAAAGGCCCTTTTAAGGGTTATTAGTAGTTTATTGTAGGCTAGGTTTTTTTTAATTTTGGGGGGGCTTTTTTATTTTGATAGGGCTATTAGATTAGGTGTAATTCTTTTTTTTTTGATAATTTGTTTTTTTATTTTACGTAATTTGTGTTTGTTTTTTTCTGTAATTTAGTACTTTTAATAATGTTTAATAGTATATTTAAATAATTTGAGTAGCGTTAGGTTTCTTTAATATGTAATTTAGTTTATTTAATTGCTATTTTAATTTAATTGTAGTATAATAGTTAGGGTAGGTTAATTAATAGTTTAAATAGTTTATTTTAATTCTACAGGTAAGTTTTAATTTATATCAAGATAGGGATGTTGTAATTTTAATTTAAAGTTAGGGGGTTGTTAGGTTTAGGGGTTAATAGCTTAATTTAGTTTTTGGCGTTGTGGGGGGGCTGATGGTTTAGGGGTTAATAGGTTTAGTTAGTGGTAGTGATGTGGGAGGCCAGAGGTTTAAGGGTTAATAAGTTTATTTAGTGGTGGCGGGGAGCGGTGGAATAGGGGTTAATAACATTATGTAGGTTGCGGCGATGTCGGGGCGGCAGATTAGGGGTGTTTAGACTCAGGGTTTATGTTAGGTGTAAACGTTACTTGTTTTCTACCATAGAAATCAATGGGTTATATTTCTTTGTCTTGCAGCATAGAACATAAGCTTTTGCTGCTTTCAGACTCCCATTGATTTCTATGGCATCCGCGGCCTCCAGGGTGGCGGATTGAAAACCAGGTACGCTGGGTCGGAAAAGACGCAAACGTACCTCTTAAAAGTTTGATAACTGGGAAAAAGTGTCAGATAGAGCCGAATTTGTATTCGGAACATCTGTAGTGACATAAGCATCGATCTGCTTCAGATTGAGATCGCCGGTTCGTATGTTACATCACGAATTTCAACATTTGCCAATCTTGAGGCTTTGATAACTAGGTCTGAACAATCTCTCAACAATTACGATGCAGAATTCCGTCGTGTTTTAGGTTGTGAGCTTGATAGATAGGCCTCATTGTATGTACTGAAAACAAGGCTGCCTAACAAAATTTAGAAATACTTTTTTTTAATATTTAATTTGTATTATATCACATAAAAGACATTAGGGGACTGTCTGTATTTTGACATTCAAAAGTCATAATATAATGTAAATATTTCCCTTGACATTTGTTCTGTCATTCAAATGTTTCTATAGAACAAATTTTAGTATCCAAATAGCAAACTTTTGCATTCAAATTTTTAAATAGAAAATTTCAACATCCCATGTAAACATAAATTTCCACAGACCTAATTTAAAGTCTATTTGAATTAATATTCACATTCAGTATTCATGAGCACTAACCCATCACAGGCAAAAAGACGAACTTCGAATGTCGCGAACGCATTGGCGTATTCCCCCATAAACTTCAATGAAGCACGAAAAGTGTAAACAATCTAACACCCTTACTTGCGTGCAAACCCATTTGCATTTTGGTAAAATATATATTTATACCTATATATATATATATATATATATATATATATATATATATATATACTGTATATATATTTATATATAGGTATAGATATATATAGGAACATCTATTTAATTTTTTTTATAATATTCCCCTATGTGAAGAACATTGGAATGTGAAATATTTACAGTACATAAACAGTTAAACACTTTATTAAATAGGAATATTGCGTAAATATCGCCTAGATTTAGAGTTCTGCGGCCAAAGGGGTGCGTTAGCTACGCGTGCTTTTCCCCCGCACCTTTTAAATACCGCTGGTATTTAGAGTTCACAGAATGGCTGGGTTTTCAGTGCGTTAGGCTCCAAAAAGGGAGCGTAGAGCATAATTTAAAGCCACTGCAACTCTAGATACCAGCGGTGCTTACGGAAGCGGCCAGCTTCAAAAACGTGCTCGTGCACGATATCCCCATAGAAAACAATGGGGCTGTTTGAGCTGAAAAAAAAAACCTAACACCTGCAAAAAAGCCGCGTTCAGCTCCTAACGCAGCCCCATTGTTTTCTATGGGGAAACACTTCCTACGTCTGCATCTAACACTCTAACATGTACCCCGAGTCTAAACACCCCTAACCTTACACTTATTAACGCCTAATCTGCCGCCCCCGCTATCGCTGACACCTGCATATTATTATTAACCCCTAATCTGCCCTCCCTAACATCACCGACACCTAACTTCAATTATTAACCCCTAATCTGCCGACCGAATCTCGCCGCTACTGTAATAAATTGATTAACCCCTAAAGCTAAGTCTAACCCTAACACTAACACCCCCCTAAGTTAAATATAATTTAAATCTAACGAAATAAATTAACTCTTATTAAATAAATTATTCCTATTTAAAGCTAAATACTTACCTGTAAAATAAACCCTAATATAGCTACAATATAAATTATAATTATATTGTAGCTATTTTAGGATTTATATTTATTTTACAGGCAACATTGTATTTATTTTAACCAGGTACAATAGCTATTAAATAGTTAAGAACTATTTAATAGCTAAAATAGTTAAAATAATTAAAAAATTACCTGTAAAATAAATCCTAACCTAAGTTACAATTAAACCTAACACTACACTATCAATAAATTAATTAAATAAAATACCTACAATTATCTACAATTATACCTAACACTACACTATCAATAAATTAATTTAATAAAATACCTACAATTATCTACAATTAAACCTAACACTACACTATCAATAAATAAATAAAATACAATTCCTACAAATAAATACAATGAAATAAACTAACTAAAGTACAAAAAATAAAAAAGAACTAAGTTACAAAAAATAATAAAATATTTACAAACATTAGAAAAATATTACAACAATTTTAAACTAATTACACCTACTCTAAGCCCCCTAATAAAATAACAAAGCCCCCCAAAATAAAAAAATGCCCTACCCTATTCTAAATTAAAAATGTTCAAAGCTCTTTTACCTTACCAGCCCTGAACAGGGCCCTTTGCGGGGTATGCCCCAAAGAATTCAGCTCTTTTGCCTGTAAAAAAAACATACAATACCCCCCCCAACATTACAACCCACCACCCACATACCCCTAATCTAACCCAAACCCCCCTTAAATAAACCTAACACTAAGCCCCTGAAGATCTTCCTACCTTATCTTCACCCTGCCAGGTTCACCGATCCGTCCTCGGAAGTCTTGATCCAAGCCTCGGAAGTGTTGATCCAAGCCCAAGCGGGGGGCTGAAGAGTGACGTCCATCCTCGGGCTGAAGTCTGGATCAAAGCGGCGGCTGAAGAACTCCATCATCTGGCTGAAGTCGGAAGTCCATCATTGTGATGAAGTCTTCTATCAAGCCGCATCTTCAATCTTCTTTCATCTGGAGCAGAGCGGAGCCATCTTCTTTCCAACCGACGCGGATCCATCCTCTTCTAACGATGCCTACTAGCCGAATGACGGTTCCTTTAAATGATGTCATCCAAGATGGCGTCCGTCGAATTCCGATTAGCTGATAGGATTCTAACAGCCAATCGGAATTAAGGTAGGAAAATTCTGATTGGCTGATGGAATCAGCCAATCAGATTGAGCTCGCATTCTATTGGCTGATCGGAACAGCCAATAGAATGCGAGCTCAATCTGATTGGCTGATCGGATCAGCCAATCGGATTGAACTTGAATCTGATTGGCTGATTCCATCAGCCAATCAGAATTTTCCTACCTTAATTCCGATTGGCTGATAGAATCCTATCAGCCAATCGGAATTCGACGGACGCCATCTTGGATGACGTCATTTAAAGGAACCGTCATTCGGCTAGTAGGCGTCGTTAGAAGAGGATGGATCCGCGTCGGCTGGGAACAAGATGGCTCTGCTCCGCTCCGCTCCGGAAGAAAGAAGATTGAAGATGCTGCTTGATAGAAGACTTCATCCCGATGATGGACTTCCGACTTCAGCCCGATGATGGATTTCTTCATTTGCCGCTTGGATCCAGACTTCAGCCCGAGGATGGACGCCACTCTTCAGCCCCCCGCTTGGGCTTGGATCAACACTTGGCTTGGATCAAGACTTCCGAGGACGGATCGGTGAACCTGGCAGGGTGAAGATAAGGTAGGAAGATCTTCAGGGGCTTAGTGTTAGGTTTATTTAAGGGGGGCTTTGGGTTAGATTAGGGGTATGTGGGTGGTGGGTTGTAATGTTGGGGGGGGTATTGTATGTTTTTTTTTACAGGCAAAAGAGCTTAATTCTTTGGGGCATGCCCCGCAAAGGGCCCTGTTCAGGGCTGGTAAGGTAAAAGAGCTTTGAACTTTTTTAATTTAGAATAGGGTAGGGCATTTTTTTTATTTTGGGGGGCTTTGTTATTTTATTAGGGGGCTTAGAGTAGGTGTAATTAGTTTAAAATTGTTGTAATATTTTTCTAATGTTTGTAAATATTTTTTTATTTTTTGTAACTTAGTTCTTTTTTATTTTTTGTACTTTAGTTAGTTTATTTAATTGTATTTATTTGTAGGAATTGTATTTAATTTATTTATTGATAGTGTAGTGTTAGGTTTAATTGTAGGTATTTTATTTAATTAATTTATTGATAGTGTAGTGTTAGGTGTATTTGTAACTTAGGTTAGGATTTATTTTACAGGTAATTTTGTAATTATTTTAACTATTTTAGCTATTAAATAGTTCTTAACTATTTAATAGCTATTGTACCTGGTTAAAATAAATACAAAGTTACCTGTAAAATAAATATTAATCCTAAAATAGCTATAATATAATTATAATTTATATTGTAGCTATATTAGGGTTTATTTTACAGGTAAGTATTTAGCTTTAAATAGGAATAATTTATTTAATAAGAGTTAATTTATTTCGTTAGATTTAAATTATATTTAAGTTAGGGGGGTGTTAGTGTTAGGGTTAGACTTAGCTTTAGGGGTTAATCCATTTATTACAGTAGCGGCGAGATTCGGTCGGCAGATTAGGGGTTAATAATTGAAGTTAGGTGTCGGCGATGTTAGGGAGGGCAGATTATGGGTTAATACTATTTATTATAGGGTTATTGAGGCGGGAGTGAGGCGGATTAGGGGTTAATAACTTTATTATAGGAGCAGTGCGGTCCGCTCAGCAGATTAAGGGTTAATAAGTGTAGGCAGGTGGAGGCGACGTTGATTAGGGGTTAATAAATATAATATAGGGGTCGGCGGTGTTAGGGGCAGCAGATTAGGGGTACATAAGGATAACGTAGGTAGCGGCGCTTTGCGGTCGGCAGATTAGGGGTTAATTATTGTAGGTAGCTGGCGGCGACGTTGTGGGGGGCAGGTTAGGGGTTAATAAATATAATATAGGGGTCGGCGGTGTTAGGGGCAGCAGATTAGGGGTACATAAGTATAACGTAGGTGGCGGTCGGCAGATTAGGGGTTAAAAATTTTTTATCGAGTGGCGGCGATGTGGGGGGACCTCGGTTTAGGGGTACATAGGTAGTTTATGGGTGTTAGTGTACTTTAGAGCACAGTAGTTAAGAGCTTTATAAACCGGCGTTAGCCCATAAAGCTCTTAACTACTGACTTTTTTCTGCGGCTGGAGTTTTGTCGTTAGAATTCTAACGTTCACTTCAGACACGACTCTAAATACCGGCGTTAGAAAGATCCCATTGAAAAGATAGGATATGCAATTGACGTAAGGGGATCTGCGGTATGGAAAAGTTGCGGCTGGAAAGTGAGCGTTAGACCCTTTAATGACTGACTCTAAATACCGGCGGTAGCCCAAAACCAGCGTTAGGAGCCTCTAACGCTGGTTTTGACGGCTACCGCCCAACTCTAAATCTAGGCCTATGATTTTTTCATGTTTTTAGCTACTTGACAGAGGACTTCCTCTCTGCAGGTCACAATATCAGTCAGCTTAGATTCTTGGTTATAGACCAGGTGATGAAACCAAGGAGGGGGGGCGATAGAGAGCATCTCCTAAAAGTTAGGGAGATGTTCTGGATTCGTAAACTGGATTGCCTTATCCCCAAGGGTCTTAGCAAAGACTTTGATTGGAGTCTGTTTTACTAAGGAAAATCATACATGGATAGGTTAGGATTGTTTACACTTTTGGGTTGATCATGGGCACATGAAATGGCTGGTGAATAGCAGGTTTTTCTATTATGGTAGAACAAAAAGATAATGAACCAAATAAAATGAAGGAATTTTTCTCAATAAAAATACATTCTGTAAAGGAATAAATCTTGATTGATGTAAATATACTCTGTAGACTGTGTAGACATTGTGGATGTTTGGATTTTATGCTCCTCTTTTAACATTGTATATAGGTTTTATGTTTATATTTTAAATGATATACATACTGTTCACCCATTCTATTGAAAAGCAAAGAGACATCAAAAATAAAGAAAAGTGTACTAAATATTACAACCACTAGATGTCACTATTGCAGTTGCAATATATGTTTTTCATACAATGGGTTAATGAACAGTTGATGAATAATTAACAGGTGAGGGTATAAAAAGCAGGAACCTGTATAATTAAGATGTACATGACTAAGAGCCACATTGGCTTGAAACGTTGTATGTTTGGACCCAGGATAAGAAAATAAAGGTCTTTTAACTAACATGGTGGCTGGAGTTTTTTGAAGTTTGTGATTGTGCTGAGGACTTTTCTGTTGCTCCATGCCCCGCAAGAGAAGATTCAGGTGTGCTGTTTTCCACTTTTTTTTTATTTAGTACCTCACTGTACCACCTCACTATAGTACCTCACTGTACCACCTCACTATAGTACCTCACTGTACCAACCGTATGAAGAGGATGCGCCATGCCGGTTGTCTTCAGGATGGACCTGCGCCGGATGGATGAAGATAGAAAATGCTGTCTGGATGAAGTCTTCTTGCCGCCTGGATGAGGACTTCTCCGGCTGGATGAAGATGGAAGAGGCCGCCTGGATGAAGACTTCTTGCCGCCTGGATGAGGACTTCTCCGGCTAGATGGATCCTTCAAGCGGGACTTTAAGAACTGTAGATGGATCGTTGGGGGTTAGTGTTAGGTTTTTTTAAGGGTTTTTTGGGTGGTATTTATTTTTAGATTAGGGTCTGGGCATGTAAAAGAGCTAAATGCCCATATAAATGCCCTTTTCAGGGCAATGGGGAGCTTAGGTTATTTTAGATAGGTTTTTTTATTTGGGGGGGTTGGTTGGTTGGTTGGTTTGTTGGGTGGTGGGTTTTACTGTTGGGGGTGTTTGTACTTTTTTTTTTTACAGGTAAAAGATCTGATATCTTTGGGGCAATGCCCCACAAAAGGCCCTTTTAAGGGCCATTAGTAGTTTATTGTAGGCTAGGTTTTTTTTATTGGGGGGGGGCTTTTTATTTTGATAGGGCTATTAGATTAGGTGTAATTCTTTTTTATTTTTGATAAAAAAAATTTTTTTTTCGTAATTTAGTGTGTTTTTTTTCTGTAATTTAGTACTTTTAATAATGTTTAATAGTATATTTAAATAATTTGAGTAGGATTAGGTTTCTTTAATATGTAATTTAGTTTATTTAATTGCTATTTTAATTTAAAGGGACACTGAACCCAAATTTTTTCTTTCGTGATTCAGATAGAGCATGCAATTTTAAACAACTTTCTAATTTACTCCTATTATCAATTTTTCTTCATTCTCTTCCTTTCTTTATTTGAAAAAGAAGGCATCTAAGCTATTTTATTGGTTCAGAACCATGGAAAGCGCTTGTTTATTGGTAGGTGAATTTACCCACCAATCAGCAAGAACAACACAGGATGTTCACCAAAAATGGGCCGACATCTAAACTTACATTCTTTAATTTCAAATAAAGATACCAAGAGAATGAAAATAATTTGATAATAGGAGTAAATTAGAAAGTTGCTTAAAATGTCATGCTCTATCTGAATCATGATAGAAAAAATTTGGGTTCAGTGTCCCTTTAATTGTAGTATAATAGTTAGGGTAGGTTAATTAATAGTTTAAATAGTTTATTTTAATTCTACAGGTAAGTTTTAATTTATATTAAGATAGGGATGTTGTAATTTTAATTTAAAGTTAGGCAGTTGTTAGGTTTAGGGGTTAATAGCTTAATTTAGTTTTTGGCGATGTGGGGGGCTGACGGTTTAGGGGTTAATAGGTTTAGTTAGTGATAGTGATGTGGGAGGCCAGAGGTTTAAGGGTTAATACGTTCATTTAGTGGCGGCGGTGGCGGGGAGCGGTGGAATAGGGGTTAATAACATTATGTAGGTTGCGGCGATGTCGGGGCGGCAGATTAGGGGTGTTTAGACTCAGGGTTTATGTTACTTGTTTTCTACCATAGAAATCAATGGGTTATATTTCTTTGTCTTGCAGCATCGAACATAAGCTTTTGCTGCTTTCAGATTCCCATTGATTTCTATGGCATCCGCGGCCTCCAGGGTGGCGGATTGAAAACCAGGTACGCTGGGTCGGAAAAGACGCGAACGTACCTCTTAAAAGTTTGATAACTGGGAAAAAGTGTCAGATAGAGCCGAATTTGTATTCGGAACATCTGTAGTGACATAAGCATCGATCTGCTTCGGATTGAGATCGCTGGTTCGTATATTACATCACGAATTTCAACATTTGCCAATCTTGAGGCTTTGATAACTAGGTCGGAACAATCTCTCAACAATTACGATGCAGAATTCCGTCGTGTTTTAGGTTGTGAGCTTGATAGATAGGCCTCATTGTATGTACTGGAAAACAAGGCTGCCTAACAAAATTTAGAAATACTTTTTTTAATATTTAATTTGTATTATATCACATAAAAGACATTAGGGGACTGTCTGTATTTTGACATTCAAAAGTCATAATATAATGTAAATATTTCCCTTGATATCTGTTCTGTCATTCAAATGTTTCTATAGAACAAATGTTAGTATCCAAATAGCAAATTTTTGCATTAAAATTTTTAATTAGAAAATTTCAACATCCTATGTAAACATAAATTTCCACAGACCTAATTTAAAGTCTATTTGAATCAATATTCAAATGTCACATTCAGTATTCATGAGCGCTAACCCATCACAGGCAAAAAGACGAACTTCGAATGTCGCGAACGCGTTGGCATATTCCCCCATAGACTTCAATGAAGCACGAAAAGTGTAAACAATCTAACACCTTACTTGCATGCAAACCCATTCACATTTTGGTAAAATATATATTTATACCTATATATACGATATATATATATATATATATATATATAAATATATTTATAAATATATATAGGTATAGATATATATAGGAATATCTATTTAAAAAAAACGTATAATATTCCCCTATGTGAAGAACATTGGAATGTGAAATATTTACAGTACATACACAGTTAAACACTTAATTAAATAGGAATATTGCATAAATATGATTTTTCATGTTTTTAGTTACTTGACAGCAAAAGGTTTTAATGCACTCACTATACTACCTCACTGCATGCCAACCTCACTATAGTACCTCACTGTACCACCTCACTATAGTACCTCACTGTGCCACCTCTGTGTAGTACCTCACTGTACCATCTCACTATTGTACCCCCCAGCCCCCCCAACCCCAATTCAGAATTCCTCAGTGCTCTGATTATGAAATAGTTGAAAATGTTATCACATTATAGAGTATAGGAGTCTGCACAATATAGAGTATGAGAGTCTGCACAATATAAAGTATGGAAGTCTGCACAATATGGAGTATGATAGTCTACAGAATATAGAGTATAGGAGTCTGCACAATTTAGAATAGGAGTCTGCACAATTTAGAATAGGAGTCTGCACAATATAGAGTGTGGGAGTCTGCACAATATAGAGAATGGGAGTCTGCACAATATAGAGTTTGGGAGGCTACACAATATAGAGTTTGGGAGTCTGTACAATATAAAGTTTGGGAGTCTGTACAATATAGAGTTTGGGAGTCTGCACAATATAGGGTTTAGGAGGCTGCACAATATAAAGTATGGGAGTCTGCACAATATAGAGTTTAGGAGTCTGCACAATATAAAGTATGGGAGTCTGTACAATATAAAGTTTGGGAGTCAATACAATATAAAGTTTGGAAGTCTGTACAATATAGAGTTTGGGAGTCTGTACAATATAAAGTTTGGGAGTCTGTACTATATAAAGTTTGGGAGTCTGCACAATATAACATTTGGGAGTCGGCAAAATATAAAGTTTGGGAGTCTGTACAATATAGAGTTTGAGAGTCTGTACAATATAGAGTTTGGAAGTCTGTACAATATAGAGTTTAGGAGCCTGCACAATATAGAGTTTGGATGTCTGCACAATATAAAGTATAGGAGTCTGTACAATATAAAGTATAGGAGTCTGTACAATATAAAGTATAGGAGTCTGTACAATATAAAGTATAGGAGTCTGCACAATATAGAGTTTGGGAGTCTGCACAATATAGAGTTTGGATGTCTGCACAATATAGAGTATGGGAGTCTGTACAATATAAAGTTTGGGAGTCAGTACAATATAGAGTTTAGGAGTCTGTATAATATAGAGTTTGGATGTCTGCACAATATAGAGTATGGGAGTCTGTACAATATAAAGTTTGGGAGTCAGTACAATATAGAGTTTAGGGGTCTGCACAATATAGAGTTTGGAAGTCTGTACAATATAGAGGTATGGGAGTCTGTACAATATAAAGTATAGGAGTCTGCACAATATAGATGTATGGGAGTCTGTACAATATATAAAGTATGGAAGTCTGCACAATATAGAGTTTGGGAGTCTGTACAATACAGGGGTATGGGAGTCTGCACATCACACGTATATATATTTCAGGTCTGCTGCTGTCTCACACTGCACTAGAGTAGAGGTCAGGAAGGGGGGAAAAAGTCTAGAGAGGAACGCAGTAACTATTTACATTGAGCTATAATGGAACAGTGACACCTAGAGGTAGAAATGAAAAGTGCAGGCACACATTTGATTTTCTCTGGCACCGCTATTTCCGGGAGATTGTGTTTAATTTACAGGTGTCAGGAAGCAGCTTTTTCAATGCAGGAGACTCCTGGACCTCCTGGGAGAGTTGGGATGTCTGTATCTATATGATAAAGCCCTTTGCAGTTTTTCCTAACACCTAAGACTTTTTTTATGCAATTTTTTAAATCATGTTTAATAGACAATGCTATTATTAGTGTAACTGTACCTTTAAATGTATTTTTGATGTGTTTTGTGCAACTTTTTAGTCGAGCTTAACAGTTAACCAGAGCTCTAAAGTTACTCTAACCTGTTGTGCGTTTTATTCAATTGTGCTCAAGCGAACACGTTTACTTTCAACTTGTAATACGCGCACAACAGTTAGCGCACCACTCAAAATCTTGCCCTTAATAAGCATTTAAAGAGTAAAATAAAATAGTAGATAGATAGATTTAGAACATCAATTTAGCAAAAAGGCTACATGACTGCTTCTTTGATTTTATAAACAGAGATAGATATTTTTATACATTTTTAAACTATCAGCATTTGCTTACAATACTCACTTCTCAGAGATTTCCGTCAGACTGAGTTTAAGAAGTGGAATTGACATCAGTGAATGTTTATTAGGGAGATGCCATAAAGAAAGAAGTACTCTGGATTATATCGTTTTATATTGTGTTGTTGAAATTTTGATTTTGGTTGTTGAAAATGTAACATGAGATGAAGGTTTTTTTCTCTAATCACATGAGATCCAACTAATATTTAATTTCGAGTAGCCCTGTGTCCATCCAGCTGCCAAGTGACAAATACCTCATTACTCTGGTTTTAATTTGGGGTCCAGCAACTATAAAAAAATGTTATCACCCCCTTACTATAGAATAATATAATAAAAGCCCCTTATTTTATAGATGGATGCTCTACCATTGAAGCAAGTGATTTCATAACACATGACTATTATAATAGTGACTGTTATAATAATTATGATCACCTGGCAGAAACCATGTCACGTTTTATTGTATTGTTTATGTAAGGGTTCATAGATTCTTATTTTTCTGAGCAAATACAAATGTTGCTATAGGTTATGTTTGTTTTTATTCGCACATTGTTTGGTAAGAAGTAGGAGCGTGCATATATTGTCTATGGCCTATATTACGATTGACACCCTATCGTTTGCACGCAATGTATCGTGTTTTTTGTGGCTATTTGAACGCAAGTTAAATTTTGCCTCTATTTACGCTAGAATGATTACCACGACTTCAGAGCTCTGGTTAACTGTTACGCGAGTCAAAAACGCGTCATAAAACACTTTCAAAATACATATTACAAGTACAGTTACACTCATAATAACACTATCTAATAAAATTATTTTAAAACAATTGCAATAAAAAGTTAAAAGGGCTCAAACATTTGAGATGTCAGGTGTTAAAAAAACTGGGCAAAACTGCTTTTATATAGGGATCCACAGGAACACGTATACATATATGTATGTCTAAAAATATATAAGCATGAATTTCTATACATATGAATATATATATTTATTTACAGACATATACACATATAAATACAGATATACATATGAATATATATATTTATTTACAGACATATACACATATAAATACAGATATACATATGAATATATATATTTATTTACAGACATATACACATATAAATACAGATATACATATGAATATATATATTTATTTACAGACATATACACATATAAATACAGATATACATATGAATATATATATTTATTTACAGACATATACACATATAAATACAGATATACATATGAATATATATATTTATTTACAGACATATACACATATAAATACAGATATACATATGAATATATATATTTCTCTTGTTAAGTGCAGTCAGTCCACGGGTCATCCATTACTAATGGAATATATCTCTTCCTAACAGGAAGCTGCAAGAGGATCACCCAAGCAGAGCTGCTATATAGCTCCTCCCCTCACATGTCATATTCAGTCATTCTCTTGCAGCCTAACTAAAGATAGGTCGCTGTGAGAGGTCTGTGGTGTTTTTTAACTTAGTTTATTTCTTCAATCAAAAGTTTGTTATTTTAAATGGCACCGGAGTGTGCTGTTTATTCTCAGGCAGCATTAGAAGAAGAATCTGCCTGCGTTTTCTATGATCTTAGCAGACGTAACTAAGATCCACTGGCTGTTCTCATCTGAGGAGTGAGGTAACTTCAGAAAAGGGGAATAGCATGCAGGGCCCCCCTGCAAATGAGGTATGTGCAGTAAATTATTTTTCTGAGGAATGGAATTGACTGAGAAAATACTGCTGATACCAATGTAACGTAAGTTCAGCCTTAAATGCAGTGATAGCGACTGGTATTAGGCTGATGAGTGTGTGTACACTGAATGTATTTTTCTAAGGAATGGAATTGACTCTGAAAATACTGTTAATACTGAAATAATGTATGAGCCTTAACTGCAGTAAAAGCGACTGGTAGCAGGCTTATTAATAACACTTCATAACTTTTAAAATGTATGTTTAAAACGTTTACTGGCATGTTAATCGTTTTTTGTGAGGTACTTGGTGATAAAACTTATTGGGGCATGATTTTTACCACATGGCCATCTTTGTTTTCTGCATAGAAACAGTTATCTGTGCTTCCCCACTGTTGTAATATGAGTGGGAGGGGCCTATTTTAGCGCTTTTTTGCGCAGTAAAAATTCAGTCACAATCTGTCTACTTCATCCTCCATGATCCAGATCGTCTCTAGAGAGCTCAGGGGTCTTCAAAATTCATTTTGAGGGAGGTAATCAGTCACAGCAGACCTGTGACAGTGTGTTTTGACTGTGATAAAAACGTTAATTATTAAATTGTTATCCGTTTTTGGGTATTAAGGGGTTAATCATCCATTTGCTGGTGGGTGCAATCCTTTGCTAACTTAATACATTTACTGTGAAAAATTGGTTGCTATAACTATTTTGGTTCATTGTTATTTCAACTGTGACAGCTTTTTGTGCTTCTTAAAGGCACAGTAGCGTTTTTTATATTGCTTGTAAATTTATTTAGAAAAGTATTTCCAAGCTTGCTAGTCTCATTGCTAGTCTGTTTAAACATGTCTGACACAGATGAATCTCTTTGTTCACTATGTTTAAAGGCCAATGTGGAGCCCAATAGAAATTTGTGTACTAATTGCATTGATGTTACTTTAAATAAAAGTCAATCTTTACATGTAAAGAAATTATCACCAGACAACGAGGGGGAAGTTATGCCGACTAACTCTCCTCACGTGTACCTTCGCCTCCCGCTCAGGAGGTGCGTGATTTTGTGGCGCCAAGTACATCAGGGAGGCCCTTACAAATCACTTTGCAAGACATGGCTACTGTTATGACAGAAGTATTATCTAAATTGCCAGAATTAAGAGGCAAGCGCGATAGCTCTGGGCTAAGGACAGAGCGCGCGGATGAGGTGAGAGCCATGTCAGATACTGCGTCACAGTTTGCAGAACATGAAGACGGAGAGCTTCATTCTGTGGGTGACGGATCTGATCCAGGGAGACTGGATTCAGAGATTTCTAATTTTAAATTTAAGCTTGAGAACCTCCGCATATTGCTAGGGGAGGTATTAGCGGCTCTGAATGATTGTAACACGGTTGCAATTCCAGAAAAATTATGTAGGTTGGATAGATACTATGCGGTACCGGTGTATACTGACGTGTTTCCTATACCTAAAAGGCTTACAGAGATTATTAGCAAGGAGTGGGATAGACCTGGTGTGCCTTTTTCCCCTCCTCCCATATTTAGGAAAATGTTTCCTATAGACGCCACCACACGAGACTTATGGCAGACGGTCCCTAAGGTGGAGGGAGCAGTTTCTACTTTAGCTAAGCGTACCACTATCCCGGTGGAGGATAGTTGTGCCTTTTCAGATCCAATGGATAAGAAATTAGAGGGTTACCTTAAGAAAATGTTTGTTCAACAAGGTTTTATCTTACAGCCCCTTGCATGCATTGCGCCTGTCACTGCTGCGGCGGCATTCTGGTTTGAGTCTCTGGAAGAGGCCATTCGCACAGCTCCATTGGATGAAATTATGAACAAGCTTAAAGCACTTAAGCTAGCTAACGCATTTGTTTCTGATGCCGTCGTACATTTAACCAAACTTACGGCTAAGAACTCCGGATTCGCCATCCAAGCACGCAGAGCACTATGGCTTAAATCCTGGTCAGCTGACGTGACTTCTAAATCTAAATTGCTTAATATTCCTTTCAAAGGGCAGACCTTATTCGGGCCCGGCTTGAAAGAAATTATAGCTGACATTACGGGAGGTAAGGGCCATGCTCTACCTCAGGACAGGGCCAAATCAAAGGCCAAACAGTCTAATTTTCGTGCCTTTCATAACTTCAAGGCAGGAGCAGCATCAACTTCCTCCGCTCCAAAACAGGAAGGAGCTGTTGCTCGTTACAGGCAGGGCTGGAAAGTTAACCAGTCCTGGAACAAGGGTAAGCAGGCCAAGAAACCTGCTGCTGCCCCTAAGACAGCATGAAGAGAGGGCCCCCTATCCGGAAATGGATCTAGTGGGGGGCAGACTTTCTCTCTTTGCCCAGGCTTGGGCAAGAGATGTCCAGGATCCCTGGGCGTTGGAGATCATATCTCAGGGATATCTCCTGGACTTCAAAACTTCTCCTCCACGAGGGAGATTTCATCTTTCAAGGTTATCAGCAAACTAAATAAAGAAAGAGGCGTTTCTACGCTGTGTACAAGACCTCTTATTAATGGGGGTGATCCACCCAGTTCCGCGGACGGAACACGGGCAAGGATTCTATTCAAATCTATTTGTGGTTCCCAAGAAAGAGGGAACCTTCAGACCAATCTTGGACTTAAAAATTCTAAACAAATTCCTAAGAGTTCCATCATTCAAAATGGAAACTATTCGAACCATCCTTCCCATGATCCAAGAGGGTCAGTACATGACCACAGTGGATCTAAAGGATGCCTACCTTCACATACCGATTCACAAGGATCATTATCGGTACCTAAGATTTGCTTTCCTAGACAGGCATTACCAGTTTGTAGCTCTTCCCTTCGGATTAGCTACGGCTCCAAGAATCTTTACAAAAGTTCTGGGCTCACTTCTGGCGGTACTAAGACCGCGAGGCATAGCGGTGACTCCGTACCTAGACGACATTCTGATACAAGCGTCAAGTTTTCAAACTGCCAAGTCTCATACAGAGATAGTTCTGGCATTTCTGAGGTTGCATGGGTGGAAGGTGAACGTGGAAAAGAGTTCTCTATTACCACTTACAAGGGTTCCCTTTCTAGGGACTCTTATAGATTCTGTAGAGATGAAAATTTACCTGACAGAGGCCAGGTTATCAAAACTTCTAAATGCTTGCCGTGTCCTTCATTCCATTCCACACCCGTCAGTAGCTCAGTGCATGGAAGTAATCGGCTTAATGGTAGTGGTAATGGACATAGTACCATTTGCGCGCCTGCATATCAGACCGCTGCAATTGTGCATGCTAAGTCAGTGGAACGGGGATTACTCAGATTTGTCCCCCCTACTAAATCTGGATCAAGAGACCAGAGATTCTCTTCTATGGTGGCTTTCTCGGCCACATCTGTCCAAGGGGATGACCTTTCGCAGGCCAGATTGGACGATTGTAACAACAGACGCCAGCCTTCTAGGCTGGGGCGCAGTCTGGAACTCCCTGAAGGCTCAGGGATTATGGACTCAGGAGGAGAAACTCCTCCCAATAAATATTCTGGAATTAAGAGCAATATTCAATGCTCTCCTAGCTTGGCCTCAGTTAGCAACTCTGAGGTTCATCAGATTTCAGTCGGACAACATCACGACTGTGGCTTACATCAACCATCAAGGGGGAACCAGAAGTTCCCTAGCGATGTTGGAATTCTCAAAGATAATTCGCTGGGCAGAGTCTCACTCTTGCCACCTGTCAGCGATTTACATCCCAGGCGTGGAGAACTGGGAGGCGGATTTTCTAAGTCGCCAGACTTTTCATCCGGGGGAGTGGGAACTTCATCCGGAGGTCTTTGCTCAACTGATTCATCGTTGGGGCAAACCAGATCTGGATCTCATGGCGTCTCGCCAGAACGCCAAGCTTCCTTGTTACGGATCCAGGTCCAGGGAACCGGGAGCGGTGCTGATAGATGCTCTGACAGCCCCTTGGGTCTTCAACATGGCTTATGTGTTTCCACCATTTCCGATGCTTCCTCGTTTGATTGCCAAGATCAAACAGGAGAGAGCTTCGGTGATTCTGATAGCGCCTGCGTGGCCACGCAGGACCTGGTATGCAGACCTAGTGGACATGTCGTCCTGTCCACCGTGGTCTCTGCCTCTGAGACAGGACCTTCTAATTCAGGGTCCTTTCAACCATCCAAATCTAATTTCTCTGAGGCTGACTGCATGGAGATTGAACGCTTGATTCTATCAAAGCGTGGCTTCTCGGAGTCGGTTATTGATACCTTAATACAGGCTAGGAAGCCTGTTACCAGAAAAATTTACCATAAGATATGGCGTAAATATTTATATTGGTGCGAATCCAAGTGTTACTCATGGAGTAAGGTTAGGATTCCTAGGATATTGTCCTTTCTACAAGAGGGTTTAGAAAAGGGCTTATCTGCTAGTTCGTTAAAGGGACAGATTTCTGCTCTGTCTATTCTTCTACACAAACGTCTGGCTGAAGTTCCAGACGTTCAGGCTTTTTGTCAGGCTTTAGCTAGGATTAAGCCTGTGTTTAAGACTGTTGCTCCGCCGTGGAGCTTAAACTTAGTTCTTAACGTTCTTCAAGGCATTCCATTTGAACCCCTTCATTCCATTGATATCAAGCTGTTATCCTGGAAGGTTCGGTTTTTGATGGCTATTTCCTCGGCTCGAAGAGTCTCTGAGTTATCTGCCTTACATTGTGATTCTCCTTATCTGATTTTTCATTCAGACAAGGTAGTTCTGCGTACTAAACCTGGGTTCTTACCTAAGGTAGTTACTAACAGGAATATCAATCAAGAGATTGTTGTTCCATCACTGTGTCCTAACCCTTCTTCAAAGAAGGAACGACTTTTGCATAATCTGGACGTAGTCCGTGCCCTGAAGTTCTATTTGCAGGCAACTAAAGATTTTCGTCAAACTTCTTCCCTGTTTGTCGTTTACTCTGGACAGAGAAGAGGTCAAAAGGCTTCGGCTACCTCTCTCTCTTTTTGGCTTCGTAGCATAATACGTTTAGCCTATGAGACTGCTGGACAGCAGCCTCCTGAAAGGATTACAGCTCATTCTACTAGAGCTGTGGCTTCCACCTGGGCCTTTAAAAATGAGGCCTCTGTTGAACAGATTTGCAAGGCTGCGACTTAGTCTTCACTTCACACTTTTTCAAAATTTTACAAATTTGACACTTTTGCTTCTTCGGAGGCTATTTTTGGGAGAAAGGTACTTCAGGCAGTGGTTCCTTCTGTTTAATGTTCCTGCCTTGTCCCTCCCTTCATCCGTGTACTTTAGCTTTGGTATTGGTATTCCATAAGTAATGGATGACCCGTGGACTGACTACACTTAACAAGAGAAAACATAATTTATGCTTACCTGATAAATTTATTTCTCTTGTAGTGTAGTCAGTCCACGGCCCGCCCTGTCTTTAAGGCAGATCTAAATTTTAATTAAACTCCAGTCACCACTGCACCCTATGGTTTCTCCTTTCTCGTCTGGTTTTGGTCGAATGACTGAATATGACATGTGAGGGGAGGAGCTATATAGCAGCTCTGCTTGGGTGATCCTCTTGCAGCTTCCTGTTAGGAAGAGATATATTCCATAAGTAATGGATGACCCGTGGACTGACTACACTACAAGAGAAATAAATTTATCAGGTAAGCATAAATTATGTTTTATTTACAGACATATACACATATAAATACAGATATACATATGAATATATATATTTATTTACAGACATATACACATATAAATACAGATATACATATTAATATATATATTTATTTACAGACATATACACATATAAATACAGATATACATATGAATATATATATTTATTTACAGACATATACACATATAAATACAGATATACATATGATTATATATATTTATTTACAGACATATACACATATAAATACAGATATACATATGAATATATATATATTTATTTACAGACATATACACATATAAATACAGATATACATATGAATATATATATATTTATTTACAGACATATACACATATAAATACAGATATACATATTAATATATATATTTATTTACAGACATATACACATATAAATACAGATATACATATGAATATATATATATATTTACAGACATATACACATATAAATACAGATATACATATGAATATATATATATTTATTTACAGACATATACACATATAAATACAGATATACATATGAATATATATATTTATTTACAGACATATACACATATAAATACAGATATACATATGAATATATATATATATTTACAGACATATACACATATAAATACAGATATACATATGAATATATATATATATATATTTATTTACAGACATATACACATATAAATACAGATATACATATGAATATATATATTTATTTACAGACATATACACATATAAATACAGATATACATATGAATATATATATATTTATTTACAGACATATACACATATAAATACAGATATACATATGAATATATATATTTATTTACAGACATATACACATATAAATACAGATATACATATGAATATATATATTTATTTACAGACATATACACATATAAATACAGATATACATATGAATATATATATATATTTACAGACATATACACATATAAATACAGATATACATATGAATATATATATATTTATTTACAGACATATACACATATAAATACAGATATACATATGAATATATATATTTATTTACAGACATATACACATATAAATACAGATATACATATGAATATATATATTTATTTACAGACATATACACATATAAATACAGATATACATATGAATATATATATATATTTACAGACATATACACATATAAATACAGATATACATATGAATATATATATTTATTTACAGACATATACACATATAAATACAGATATACATATGAATATATATATTTATTTACAGACATATACACATATAAATACAGATATACATATGAATATATATATATTTATTTACAGACATATACACATATAAATACAGATATACATATGAATATATATATTTATTTACAGACATATACACATATAAATACAGATATACATATGAATATATATATTTATTTACAGACATATACACATATAAATACAGATATACATATGAATATATATATTTATTTACAGACATATACACATATAAATACAGATATACATATGAATATATATATTTATTTACAGACATATACACATATAAATACAGATATACATATGAATATATATATTTATTTACAGACATATACACATATAAATACAGATATACATATGAATATATATATATATTTACAGACATATACACATATAAATACAGATATACATATGAATATATATATATTTATTTACAGACATATACACATATAAATACAGATATACATATGAATATATATATTTATTTACAGACATATACACATATAAATACAGATATACATATGAATATATATATATTTATTTACAGACATATACACATATAAATACAGATATACATATGAATATATATATTTATTTACAGACATATACACATATAAATACAGATATACATATGAATATATATATTTATTTACAGACATATACACATATAAATACAGATATACATATGAATATATATATATATTTACAGACATATACACATATAAATACAGATATACATATGAATATATATATATTTATTTACAGACATATACACATATAAATACAGATATACATATGAATATATATATTTATTTACAGACATATACACATATAAATACAGATATACATATGAATATATATATTTATTTACAGACATATACACATATAAATACAGATATACATATGAATATATATATATATTTACAGACATATACACATATAAATACAGATATACATATGAATATATATATTTATTTACAGACATATACACATATAAATACAGATATACATATGAATATATATATTTATTTACAGACATATACACATATAAATACAGATATACATATGAATATATATATATTTATTTACAGACATATACACATATAAATACAGATATACATATGAATATATATATTTATTTACAGACATATACACATATAAATACAGATATACATATGAATATATATATTTATTTACAGACATATACACATATAAATACAGATATGCATATGAATATATATATTTATTTACAGACATATACACATATAAATACAGATATGCATATGAATATATATATTTATTTACAGACATATACACATATAAATACAGATATGCATATGAATATATATATTTATTTACAGACATATACACATATAAATACAGATATGCATATGAATATATATATTTATTTACAGACATATACACATATAAATACAGATATACATATGAATATATATATTTATTTACAGACATATACACATATAAATACAGATATACATATGAATATATATATTTATTTACAGACATATACACATATAAATACAGATATACATATGAATATATATATATTTATTTACAGACATATACACATATAAATACAGATATACATATGAATATATATATTTATTTACAGACATATACACATATAAATACAGATATACATATGAATAGAAATACATACATATACTGTATCTTATTGCCATCCTGCACTTGTGTTTGGGCAAGCTGGCAGCTGTTATTTTTTTTTCCACTCGTAATCTAGCCCTAAATTAGTAAAGTTGCCCTTCTGTAAAATCCATATTTTTTATAGTTTTAAAATGTATCTAATATTTTTTTAGTTAGATATTTTATTCTAAATCATTTTATGTGATGGTACAAACAGACAAAATAATAATACTTACTATTATTGTTAAATATATGTATAAAATCATATACTTTGGTGTTTTGAAAAGTTCATCTGATGCTTAATGTGAAACCATAAAGCTTTTGTAATATTTTGTGTAATAATTAGGAAATAATGGCTACATTTACTAGGTACTCCACACAAAAAAAACATTCACTTTTTTTTTACATTCTGTATGGTGAGTCTTTGCTGTTTTAAAGTGTTTCTACAAACAAAAGTTTTTCTTGAGTTTGAGAGCTGTGAGTGTTGCCAGTGATATGTCTAGGGAAGATAACAAAGGGTAGTGATGTCCTTGTGAATGGTAGTGAAGTCCACCATGCATGGCTGTTAGTTAGGGACTTCTCATTGACATTTTGTAAGAAGGTCTATTTTATCATTTTACACAGATTATTTTTGCAACAGGTCCTATATAAAAAAAACTTGCACAAAAGGATACCTGTATGTGTAAATATATTTGTATAGGTGTGCGTATATGTGTGTATGTGCTTATATGTATGTGTGCATGTGTGTGTGTATATTTGTGTGTATATTTGTGTGTGTGTTTATATGTATGTGTGTGTGTTTATATATATATATTTATGTGTGTGTGTTTATATATATGTGTATGTGTGTGTGTCTTTATATGTATGCATATGAGTGTGTGTATGTGTATGTATATGTGTGTGTATGTGTTTATATGTACATGTGCATGTGTTTATATGTATGCGTATAAGTGTGTGTTAATGTGTGTGTTTATGAGTTTGTGTGTATATGTGTGTGCAAATGTGTGTGTATGTATATGTGTGTGTATGTGTTTGTGTGTATGTGTGTGTGTTTATATGTATGCGTATGAGTGTGTGTATGTGTGTTAATGTGTGTGTGTGTATATGAGTGTGTGTGTGTGTGTCTATGTGTGTGCAAATGTGTGTGTGTGTTTATATGTATGTGTGCATGTGTGTGCATATATATATATATATTATATATATATGTATGTATGTACAGTATGTGTGTTTGTATGGGTGTGTGTATATTTGTGTGTATGAATGTGTGTGTGTGTGTGTTTATATGTATGTGTGCATGTGTGTATATTATATATATATGTATGTATGTATGTACAGTATGTGTGTTTGTATGGGTGTGTGTATATTTGTGTGTATGAATGTGTGTGTGTGTGTGTTTATATGTATGCGTATGAGTGTGTGTATGTGTGTTAATGTGTGTGTGTGTGTGTATATGAGTGTGTGTATGTGTGTTTATATGTATGTGTGCTTGTGTATGCATATATATATATATATATATATATATATATATTATATATATATATATATGTATGTATGTACAGTATGTGTGTTTGTATGGGTGTGTGTATATTTGTGTGTATGAATGTGTGTGTGTGTTTATATGTATGTGTGCATGTGTGTGCATATATATATATATATTATATATATATGTATGTATGTACAGTATGTGTGTTTGTATGGGTGTGTGTATATTTGTGTGTATGAATGTGTGTGTGTGTGTGTGTGTGTTTATATGTATGTGTGCATGTGTGTGCATATATATATATATATATATATATATATATATATATATATATATGTATGTATGTACAGTATGTGTGTTTGTATGGGTGTGTGTATATTTGTGTGTATGAATGTGTGTATTAATGTGTGTATGAATGTGTGTATGAATGTGTGTGTGTGTTAATTCTCCATATGCAGAATATCTTAAATATTTATAAACAGACTATTGTAGCTATATGAAATGTTCTTTGTTTTTTGTTTTTTTACTATTCAGGTTGTAACAGTATTTTAAAACTCTCTGAATTTGGTCACCATGTTCTGAACTGCTCTTTTATGCCCAGAAGTGAATTGGATGTAAAGGTAAAATAAAGTTCTGTATGTTATCTACTTAAACTAATTTGTCTAGTTAATGCAATGACATATTTACCAGAAATGCATCTCCACTGTGGTCATCTCAACCTTTTTTGTACACCCACCTCCCACAGAAACAAGCACACACTCAGTACAGTCCTAGCCACACCCACTGATGGGCTCATATTTTCCTCTCTGCATCCCCCTGTAACACCCTGTGTCAACCCCACCCACAACAGCACACTCTGCCAACCCCCGTCTTTTCATCATCCACCTAAATGTATCATATTAAACTGCAAAGATCTTTTTTTTTATTTAGACTGTTACAGAGACAGAGTGGTATAAAAATGAATACTCTACTGACAAAAATATTAACTTTGGTCATGTTGTAAGGGTAAGTTGACAAAGTAATTGATTGATGTAACTAAAATATTTTATCTGTTACCAACAATAAAGCATTGGTTGTTAGTGTTGCTCTAAGATCCAGTGTAAATGGCATAAAATGCTTTCTCTTAGATTAATGTTTTTACTCTGAATTTTGTTTGGTATTAGTCCAGAATATTTATAACTCATCTCTGAGAAGTACCTACAGATTTTCCTTTTTCATAACTCATACAAGCAAAATTGTATTTAATTATTTTAAGCATTGATTCATATTGTAATATACAACTGGCTATATCCTTAAATACACTTTATTATCAGAATAGACAGGGGCAAGTTTATTAACACTCTGATGCACCTATTAGTTGCAGAATCACGACCTTACTATATTTTAGAGATGTGCATTAGTTTTGAATGCACCAATGAAAATATTTTTTTTTTTTTAAATTACTGACAAAAATCGGCAGTATTCATTTGTTTACTTTCTTTTTTAAGGGGTTAATACTTACCTTAGTGCGCTTTCCATGCTCTCCAGAGCTCATTAAGGTGAACAGGTGAACTTTTCACCTGTAGCTTTGAAATATTTACATTTGATTTAACGAAAACTAATGTAAATGTTTAACTAAAATTCAGTATTTGTTTTGTTTTAATCAAAACGAATACCGAATAATGTAGTTACTACTCCATTATAAATATCTTGGCATCGTCACTATTAACTTCCCCAGTTCTCTGAGATACTGTTTATGGTTTTCTCATTCTATGGTGCCCTGACATCTTGGTAGACAATCACTGTCCTAAACATATTTGGCTAGATTACGAGTTGTGCGTTAGGCTTAAAAAGCAGCGTTGGCCGGTCCCAACGCTGCTTTTTAACGCTCGCTGGTATTACGAGTCTTGAAGGTACAGGTGTACCGCTCACTTTTTTGGCCAGACTTGGAAATACCCCAAATCCACTTACGTAAATTGCGTATCCTCTTTTTTCAATGGGACTTGCATAGGGCCGGTATTACGAGTCTGACAAAAAGTGAGCGGTAAACCCTCTTCTGTCAAGACTGGTACCGCATTTTAAAGTCAGTAAGTTAAGAGTTTTACACTACAACGCCGTAGCATAAAACTCTTAACTAAATTGCTAAAAAGTACACTAACACCCATAAACTACCTATTAACCCCTAAACCTAGGCCCTCCCATATCGCAAACACTAAAATACATTTTTTAACCCCTAATCTGCCGAACCGGACATTGCCGCCACTATAATAAATATATTAACTCCTAAACCGCCGCACTCCCACCTCGCAAACATTAGTTAAATATTATTAACCCCTAATCTGCCGTCCCTAACATCGCCGACACCTACCTACATTTATTAACCCCTAATCTGCCGCCACTATACTAAAGTTATTAACCCCTAAATCTAAGTCTAACCCTAACACCCCTAACTTAAATATAATTTAAATAAATCTAAATAAAATTACTATCATTACCTAACTAATTCCTATTTAAAACTAAATACTTACCTGTAAAATAAACCCTAAGATAGCTACACTATAACTAATAGTTACATTGTAGCTAGCTTAGGGTTTATTTTTATTTTACAGGCAAGTTTGTATTTATTTTTTTTTTTTTTTTATAAATCAAATTTTTTTATTGAGGTATGTTAGAAAACATCAAACATTTACGTCAACATAATTGTGGAATTCAGATTTGTAAAAATCACAATAACCGACAGAAAAAAAAACATGCTAGGGTTTTACACATTTTCTACTAAGATATACAGGAAAAAATTTACCCAGCTGATATACTTGTGGGTGACATGTAAAATCTTAGAGAATACAGGAATACCCATTATCGCTAATAGTAAATCAGGCTTAGTGATGCAATAAAACAACATATATCTTGTGTTAACATATTTGTAGAATTCAAATCTGGGGGGATCCCAGCAAACAACCTATGCATACTAGTGTTATACATATTTTCTACTGAAAGACAAAAAGAAAATTTACCCAGCAGACATACCTGAAAATAACACATAAAATCTTATAAAGTAAATTAACTCACATAGTCTCTAACACTAATGTAGACTTTACCATGTAACAACAATATATTGATACCTCTTTTTAATTTATGATGTAACTAAATACCTATACCTCTTTAGTATGCATTGCTGCCTATTAGAGTGATAATATATATCTGTCCTTTATAAGCCTCATTAAACTTATTTATGAGAGGTATTACAATTTGACAGCCTTGAGTGTGGGGGTGCATAAGAGCGGATTAATACCGCTTAGGTATTTACCATTTTAGGTAATTATTGTGTAAAATCTTATGTTTTTGTGAGCTACACAAATAAATTGCTAGAAATAGTAGAATACAACTCTTGGGTATATATAACCCTAAAAATAGGGTGGGAATAGGCGTTCATGAAGGAGATAGGAAAGCGGAGAAAAAGAGAAAAAGAAAAAAGAGAAAAACAATGTGCAGCTGACATTATATCATCCATATCCATCTCATGGTTTATGCTATCTATACCAAAAGCGGCCCCAATATTCTTAAGTAGGAAAAATACAGAACGTGCTCCAGGAGCTGGCACATGTATTATGTTTAAAGTAGGGAGCTCAGCTGAATTTGTGCCACGTTCTTAGTAGGTGCACTGAGGAGGTAGTGACAATCTTTCCCTGCCAGACGTTATATGTGACCTCATTATGTCTGAGTGCAGAGAGTTAACCTAAATTTGTGGAGCAAATTATTGAGATGCTATAATATACTTCACATATACATACCAAGAAGAAAAAAGCACCTAAACAGGTACATGATAATTTATACAGTCCAGCAGTTATCTAAAAACAAACAAACATGCACCCTGAACTATAATAATGTTGAATAATATTACTAGAATAATTTGAGCTATTTGGATTGAGTATGGATAGTCTCTGATAAGACCAATGTCATAAACTTTGCCTGTGGGGAGGAATATTAAATAGGGGTTAAAGTCATATCTTGCTGACCCAATGCTCCCCTAGATCCCTTAAGGAGGAAACCGAGAGTCCAGCTCTATCCTACCCCCAAGCGTGGCCATCGATTCCCTCTGCCACAGAGATCCCAGCCATAGACAAAAATGAAGGGTAGCAATGTTTTCCTCACGACTAGAAGCCGCCATCTCCTCCACTCTGATCCGATATTTCCGCAAGGCAGATGAAGCCCGCAGATATGTCTCACCCCCCAGCCGCAGGAGCCGGCCGCACTCCCGCAACCAAGGGCCACGTGTATGAGATGCATCGAATGTGGTTGCTCCCTGGAAGACACCATACTGTGGAGATTTAGCGAAATGAACAGGGTAATCTTCTCTGTAGTTGAGGCTAGGGGATTTTGCCCTGTTAGTGCCGCGGTCAAGCTTGAGGACTTGGGAAGCGATGTTGCAGTCTGTTTAGCGTCTGTAAGCTCTGCCAGCTGTGTTGCCGAAATAGTCTCCTGAGCCCTCTGTTGTTCCGCATCTTCCTCCATGCCGCCATTTTTGATAGTGTCCATGAGATTGTTGAACCCCTTCACAGCTTTAATTTCTAGTTCTGCCAGCAGATTAAAGAGATTTGTGTAGTATCCCTTCATGGTTGTAGCAGTGTGCTCCTTTTTTAACCCGGGGAACCGGGGGGGGGGGGGGGGAGATCGTGATATATGTCCGGTAGGCCCCTCTCTGCAGCTGGTACTAACAATCCGACTTGCAGGCTTCTGATCTTTGCAAACTGTAGATAATGGTCTCAGTAGTTTGCACTGATAGCTTGTAATGAGAATAGAGGGATCAAACAATATAATGGATTGCCTGAAAATTATATTATCAGCTTATTGCTTATAGTATGGTAGGAGCCCATGAAAATGCGACCGATCATGTCAGCCTCTAGGACCCGCCCCCTCGTTTGTATTTATTTTAACTAGGTAGAATAGTTACTAAATAGTTATTAACTATTTAATAAACTACCTAGCTAAAATAAAGACAAATTGACCTGTAAAATAAAACCTAACCTAAGTTACAATTACACCTAACACTACACTATAATTAAATTAATTCCCTAAACTAAATACAATTAAATAAAATTAGCTAAAGTACAAAAAACAAACAAACACTAAATTACAGAAAATAATAAACAAATTACAAGATTTTTAAACTAATTACACCTAATCTAATCCCCCTAACAAAATAAAAAAGCCCCCCCAAAATAAAAAAGCCCTACCCTACACTAAACTACAAATAGCCCTTAAAAGGGCCTTTTTGCGGGGCATTGCCCCAAAGTAATCAGCTCTTTTACCTGTAAAAAAATTACAAATCCCCCCAAAATTAAAACCCACCACCCACACAACCAACCCTACTCTAAAACCCACCAAATACCCCCTTAAAAAAACCTAACACTAACCCCTTGAAGATCACCTTACCGGGAGAAGTCTTCACCCAACCGGGCCAAAGTCCTCAACAAATCCGGCAGAAGTGGTCCTCCAGACGGGCAGAAGTGGTCCTCCAGACAGGCAGAAGTCTTCATCCAGACGGCATCTTCTATCTTCATCTATCCGGCGCAGAGCAGATCCATCTTCAAGACATCTGACGCGGAGCATCCTCTTCTTTCCACGGCGACTGAAGAATGAAGGTTCCTTTAAGTGATGTCATCCAAGATGGCGTCCCTTAGATTCTAATTGGCTGATAGAATTCTATCAGCCAATCGGAATTAAGGTAGGAAAAATCCTATTGGCTGATGTAATCAGCCAATAGGATTGAACTTCAATCCTATTGGCTGATCCAATCAGCTAATAGGATTGAGCTGGCATTTTATTGGCTGTTCCAATCAGCCAATTGAATGCCAGCTCAATCCTATTGTCTGATTGCATCAGCCAATAGAATTTTTTCTACCTTAATTATGATTGGCTCATAGAATTCTATCTGCCAATCGGAATTGAAAGGACGCCATCTTGGATGATGTCACTTAAAGGTACCTTTATTCTTCAGTCACCGTGGAAAGAAGAGGATGCTCCGCGTCGGATGTCTTGAAGATGGACCCGCTCCGCGCCGGATGGATGAAGATAGAAGATGCCATCGGGATGAGGACTTCTGCCCGTTTAGAGAACCACTTCTGCCCGTCTGGAGGACCGCTTCTGCCGGATTCATTGAGGACTTCGGCCCGGTTGTGTGAAGACCTCTCCCGGTAAGGTGATCTTCAAGGGGTTAGTGTTAGGTTTTTTTAAGGGGATATTGGGTGGGTTTTAGAGTATGGTTGGTTGTGTGGGTGGTGGGTTTTAATGTTGGGGGGGATTTGTAATTTTTTTTACAGGTAAAAGAGCTGATTACTTTGGGTCAATGCCCCGCAAAAGGCCCTTTTAAGGGCTATTTGTGATTTAGTGTAGGGTAGAGCTTTTTTTTATTTTGGGGGATTAGATTAGGTGTAATTAGTTTAAAAATCTTGTAATTTGTTTATTATTTTCTGTAATTTAGTGGGGGTTTTTTTTTGTACTTTAGCTAATTTATTTAATTGTATTTAATTGTATTTAATTTAGGGAATTAATTTAATTATAGTGTAGTGTTAGGTGTTATTGTAACTTAGGTTAGGTTTTATTTTACAGGTACTTTTGTATTTATTTTAGCTAGGTAGTTTATTAAATAGTTAATAACTATTTAGTAATTATTCTACCTTGTTAAAATAAATACAAACTTGCCTGTAAAATAAAAATAAACCCTAAACTAGATACAATGTAACTATTAGTTATATTGTAGCTAGCTTAGGGTTTATTTTATAGGTAAGTATTTAGTTTTAAATAGGAATAATTTTGTTAATTATAGTAATTTTATTTATACTTATTTAAATTATATTTAAGTTAGGGGGTGTTAGGGTTAGGCTTAGACTTAGGTTTAGGGGTTAATACATTTAGAATAGTGGTGGCGACATTGGGGGCGGCAGATTAGGGTTTAATAAATGTAGGTAGGTGGCGGCAATGTTAGGGACGGCAGATTAGGGGTTAATAATCTTTAACTAATGTTTGCGATGCGGGTTTAGGGGTTAATATGTTTATTATAGTGGCGGCGACGTTGGGGGCGGCAGATTAGGGTTTAAGAAGTGTAGGTAGGTTGTGGCTACATTGGGGGTGGCAGATTAGGGGTTAATAAATATAATGTAGGTGTCGGCGATGTTGGGGGCATCAGGTTAGGGGTTCATAAGTATAATGTAGGTGGCGGCGGTGTCCGGAGCGGCAAATTAGGGGTTAATAATATAATGAAGGTTGTGGCGATGTCGGGGGCGGCAGATTAGGGGTTAATAAGTGTTTAGACTCGGGGTTCATGTTAGGGTGTTAGGTGTAGACATAAATTTTATTTCCCCATAGGAATCAATGGGGCTGCGTTACTGAGTTTTACGCTGCTTATTTGCAGGTGTTAGACTTTTTTTCATCCGGCTCTCCCCGTTGATCCCTATGGGGAAATCGTGCACAAGCACATTACACCAGCTCACTGCTAACGTAAGCAGCACTGGTATTGGAGTGCGGTAATGAGCTAAATTTTGCTCAACGCTCACTTCCTGTCTGGGTTGTGAAAACCCGTAATATCAGCGCTGTCTGTAAGTGAACATAAACTGCTCTTTAGCACCGCATAGCCTCTAATGCAAAATTCGTAATCTAGGTGATTGCTAATTATGTAGAATATTAAACTTTATGTTATTAAGGAAAATGAAAAATATGTTGTTTAGTTTTAAATTTTTAGGCAGATATTTTATTTTTGTTATGTAATTCATTTTATGCTTATGTTCTTTTATTGCTTTGCTTAAATAGGTTGTATTTCCTTTTGTCCAGATGGGTTGTCTTCTCGCAGTTTTGTGAGGTGCTTTAAGGCTCAGATAAGGGAAATAATTTTACATTGAGGCTAAAAATAAATCCTCTAGGGCTTGGATTACATTATACCGTGTTCTAACATGCAAGGGGTTAAGATTTACAAGTTGTAGAAAAAAAACAATATTCCTCTGTAAAGTCTTCTTTTGATCTGAGTGCCAGAAAGTGTTAAGTATGTGTTTAGCAACGTTTTGCCATTTTTATTGCTATGCAGAATGAACTTCATTAAAGTTAAAAAGCATAATAAATTAACAATGTGATAAAGCGTGAGGGCTTATTGTTACTTGACCCGTTGCTGTGCCACACACAAGTCTTATTTAGAATTTTAAAAAGGTGGAGTGTGGGTGCGCTAGGGGAATGTAAACCTCTCTCTAGGAAATTCCTCAAAAAAATTCCTATTTGGATTAAATAGAATGGTTAATGTGTGGAGGGCGCTTAAAGGGGCAGTAAACTTACAAACTAATGTTATATAATTCTGCACATCGCGGCAACACTGTCTAGTCACAGTGTGCACAGTCGTGCGATTAAAATGAATGTAGCTCCCGCTCTGGTCTAGTAGCGGGAGCGAGCTACATTCATTTTAATGGCGCAACCGGGCACACAGTGTTGCCGCGATGCGTAAAAACCAGACCCGCTCAGTAGAGCAAGGAGCAGCATTCTGGTAAAAGGAGGTTTTAGATACTTTAAAGTATAAATGTACTGGTAAGCTAATGTTATATAATTCTGTACTATGTGCAGAATTATATAACATTAGTTTGTAAGTTTACTGCCCCTTTAAAGCTTAAACACTAAAAAATGTGAATCATATTTAATATTTTCTGTCTATTGTCTATATATGACAAACGTGTATATTATAATAGATGTTATATATTACATTATAGGTATCTGTATACGTAAACGGCTGTATTATACAGCTATACAATCAGCAATACCCTGATATTGTGAAAAGATAAACTAGTGAAAACCTCTATATTCAAACAGGTGAAACATATAAAACATCAATAACAAAGATATCAATGCGGAAACAAAAATGAATACATGTGAATAAATCAATGTGTTAAATAAGTGAATAAATTTAATAAACAAGTGTTAAATTGCGCTAATATATCTCACTAAAAACAGCAGGCAATGTAAAAGACGATAGTTCAGGAACGTTTCCCTTGAAGCATATAAAATAAATGATTGGTTAAAAAGTCAATTCGGACCACCTTTAAATGAAAATGGATTAATAATCCGTAAAGTTCCTTGTGATGTGCAATTTGCAAGAGCTGAAAGTATTATAACTTATGATGCAATAGTAACAGTCTGGTTTGCAGATTTAGAAGATATGTTGCTATTTGTAGCAGTTTCTTTACACACCAATGTCGTTATTGTGACTGCTCTAACCAAACTGCCTGTGGCTTTTACATCTAATAGACTCACCACCTGGATATCTACCAGCTCCGAATCAGGCTCCTCTCACTGTTTCCTGCTGCTCGTATCACCCTCCAGTTCTGGCGTTTGGGTTTCCTTTTCGGCATGTGAGAGCAACTTCGAGTTCAAGGTCCAGGTCTATCACGTGACCTCAAATCAACTCTGTGATAGGTCAGTTATCGTCAGTCTTTGCCGTCTTTTTGTTCCGCTCCTGAAATGTTTTAGGCTTCAACAAGTACTTGTTCTCCAGAGTATAGCAGCGGTATGGGCACCTAATACAACTACTGCTATAACTTTGACGCGTATCGCCCGGTATCTGGTATCACATCCTTGATAAAGCCCAGATACCGGGCAAAACGCGTCAAAGTAATTGCAGTAGTTGTATAAGGTGCCTATCCCACGGCTATACTCTGGAGAACAAGTACTTGTTGATGCTTAAAACATTTCAGGAGCGGAACAAAGAGACAGCAAAGACTGAAGATAAGTGACCTATGACGGAGTTGATTTGAGGTTACATGAAAGACCCGAAACTTGAACTCGAAGTTGCATTCACACCGTAAAGGAAACCCAAACGCCAGAACCAGAGGGCGATACGAGACGCAAGGAACAGTGAGAGGAGCCCGATTTGGAGCTGGTAGATATCCAGGTGGTGAGTCTATTCGATGTAAATGCCACAGGCAGGTTGGTCAGAGCAGTCACAATAACGACATTGGTGTGTAAAGAAACTTCTACAAATAGCAACATATCTTCTAAATCTGCAAACGAGACTGTTACTATTGCATCATAAGTTATAATACTTTCAGCTCTTGCAAATTGCAAATTGCACATCACAAGGATTATTAATCCATTTTTATTTAAAGGTGGTCCGAATGGACTTTTTAACCAATCACTTATTTTATATGCTTCAAGGGAGACATTCCTGAACTATCATCTTTTACATTGCCTGCTGTTTTTAGTGCGATATATTAGTGCAATTTAACACTTGTTTATTACATTTATTCACTTATTTGACACATTGATTTATTCACATGTATTCATTTGTGTTTTCTCATTGATATCTTTGTTATTGATGTTTTATATCTTTCACCTGTTTGAAAAATAGGTTTTCACTAGTTTATCTTTTCACAATATCAGGATATTGCTGATTGTATAGCTGTATAATACAGCCGTTTACGCATACAGATACCTATAATATAATATATAACATCCATTATAATATACATGTTTGTCATATATAGATAATAGACAATATTAAATATGATTCACAATTTATAGTGTTTAAGCTTTAAGCGCCCCCCACACATTAACCATTTTATTTAGAATTTTGCCTTTTTAATTTTTTTTTAATAATTTGCCAACCAGCCACTTGATTGATTGATTGGTTATTTAAATGATTGATTGATTGATTGATTGATTGATTTTGGTAAACAAAGTAAGGAAATGCTTTTTTGCTTTGCTAGACATGCACAGGTGTTTTTTAACCCCTTAATGACTGCAGCACTTTTCCATTTTCTGTCCGTTTGGGACCAAGGCTATTTTTACATTTCTGCAGTGTTTGTGTTTAGCTGTAATTCTCCTCTTACTCATTTACTGTACCCACACATATTATATACCGTTTTTCTCGCCATTAAGTGGACTTTCTAAAGATACCATTATTTTCATCATATCTTATAATTAACTATAAAAAAAATTATATAATATGAGGAAAAAATGGAAAAAACCCACTTTTTCTAACTTTGACCCCCAAAATCTGTTACACATCTACAACCACCAAAAAACACCCATGCTAAATAGTTTCTAAATTTTGTCCTGAGTTAAGAAATACCCAATGTTTACATGTTCTTTGCTTTTTTTGCAAGTTATAGGGCCATAAGTACAAGTAGCACTTTGCTATTTCCAAACCCCTTTTTTTCAAAATTAGCGCTAGTTACATTGGAGCACTAATATCTTTCAGGAATCCCTGAATATCCCTTGACATATATATATATTTTTTTAGAAGACACCCCAAAGTATTGATCTAGGCCCATTTTGGTATATTTCATGCCACCATTTCACTGCCAAATGCAATCAAATAAAAAAAATTGTTCACTTTTTCACAATTTTGTTCACAAACTTTAGGTTTCTCACTGAAATTATTTACAAACAACTTGTGCAATTATGGCATAAATGGTTGTAAATTCTTCTCTGGGATCCCCTTTCTTCAGAAATAGCAGACATGTATGGCTTTTGTTGTTGCTTTCTGGTAATTAGAAGGGCGCTAAATGCCACTGCGCACCACACGTGTATTATGCCCCGCAGTGAAGGGGTTAATTAGGGAGCATGTAGGGAGCTTCTAGGGTTAATTTTAGCTTTAGTGTAGTGTAGTAGACAACCCAAAGTATTGATCTAGGCCCATTTTGGTATATTTCATGCCACCATTTCACCGCCAGATGCGATCAAATTAAAAAAAACGTTAAATTTTTCACAATTTTAGGTTTCTCACTGAAATCATTTACAAACAGCTTGTGCAATTATGGCACAACTGGTTGTAAATGCTTCTCTGGGATCCCCTTTGTTCAGAAATAGCAGACATATATGGCTTTGGCGTTGGTTTTTGTTAATTAGAAGGCCACTAAATGCCGATGCGCATCACACGTGTATTATGGCTAGCAGTGAAGGGGTTAATTATGTAGCTTGTAGGGAGCTTGCAGGGTTAATTTTAGCTTTAGTGTAGAGCTCAGCCTCCCACCTGAAACATCAGACCCCCTGATCCCTCCCAAACAGCTCTCTTCCCTCCCCCACCTCACAATTGTCCCCGCCATCTTAAGTACTGGCAGAAACTCTGCCAGTACTAAAATAAAAGGTATATTTGTGGGGTTTTTTAGGTTTTTTTTTTTAGCATATTTACATATGCTGCTTTGTAGTATCCCCCTTAGCCCCCAACCTCACTGATCCCACACCAAACAGCTCTCTAACCCTCCCCCTCTGCCTTAGCGGGCGCCATCTTGGGTACTGGCAGCTGTCTGCCAGTACCCAGTTTAGTAAAAAAAGAAATCTTTTTTTTTTTAAAATCCCCTTTTCTGTAGTGTAGCTGTCCCCCCCCCAACCTCCCACCAGTTGCAGATCACTTAGAAACATTATTCTTTTCTTATTTATTATAGCTATTTTCAGATTTTTTTTTCTGTAGTGCAGCGGTTCCCTCCCGCTCCCGCCCCGTGCACGCGCCGGCCCGCCGCCCCCGTGCACGCGCACGCTCACATGTGCGCCCCCGTCGCTCCCGCCCCCGATCCCGCCCCCCTGCACATTACACGGCGCATCGATGGCCGCCCACCCGCCTCCCCAGTCCGCTCCCACCCACCAACGATACCGGCCATCGATGTCCGGTGCAGAGAGGGCCACAGAGTGGCTCTCTCTGCATCGGATGGCCATTTAAGGTTATTGCAGGATGCCTCCATATCGAGGCATCACTGCAATAACCGGAAAGCAGCTGGAAGCGAGCAGGATCGCTTCCAGCTGCTTTCCACACCGAGGACGTGCAGGGTACGTCCTCAGGCGTTAACTGCCTTTTTTTTGAGGACGTACCCTGCACGTCCTCGGTCGTTAAGAGGTTAAACAAAAATATCAGTTTTAATTACATGAAATCTTACACATATACAGTGTAAATAAGTTACTACATATATCATACTAGTATACCCATAATGCTCTGTATTTAGCACCCATTTTATGTAAGGTTTCTTTAGAAAACAATTTAACTCTTTCATGCCGGTGGGCAAGTTTTACATTGGAACAAGGTCCAGAATTAAACACTTGCTGGAAAAACAAAATCACGCGATCCTTAATACGATCTCGTGATTTCAAGGCTGGGATCAGATCAGGGGGGCTGCCTATGATGCTAAGCACTCCCCCAGTCTGATTTTCAGGACGCCATATAACGTAGGTCGTCTTAACAGTTTTATAGCCCAGCACTGTTAGGTCGGCATGGAATGTCCTAATGGGGTGAAGCAGTTAAAAAGAGGATGTGTGATGTTTATGTATTGGTAGTTACTAGGCCAACAATAATCACTTTATTATAATACTATATTTTGGTTGTAAATATCTGTAAAAGCAAAAGTCTGATAAATAATGTTAGACTTAAGTTATAAAAATATAATTTATTAGATTATACTTTTATTCATTTTTAACTAAAACAAATTGGATTAAGAATAATACTTAAAGGGACAGTATACACTGATTTCTCCAACATAGGTGTGTCCGGTCCACGGCGTCATCCTTACTTGTGGGATATTCTCTTCCCCAACAGGAAATGGCAAAGAGCCCAGCAAAGCTGGTCACATGATCCCTCCTAGGCTCCGCCTACCCCAGTCATTCTCTTTGCCGTTGTACAGGCAACATCTCCACGGAGATGGCTTAGAGTTTTTTAGTGTTTAACTGTAGTTTTTATTATTCAATCAAGAGTTTGTTATTTTAAAATAGTGCTGGTATGTACTATTTACTCAGAAACAGAAAAGAGATGAAGATTTCTGTTTGTATGAGGAAAATGATTTTAGCAACCGTCACTAAAATCCATGGCTGTTCCACACAGGACTGTTGAGAGCAATTAACTTCAGTTGGGGGAACAGTGAGCAGTCTCTTGCTGCTTGAGGTATGACACATTCTAACAAGACGATGTAATGCTGGAAGCTGTCATTTTCCCTATGGGATCCGGTAAGCCATGTTTATTACGATCGTAAATAAGGGCTTCAAAAAGGGCTTATTAAGACTGTAGACTTTTTCTGGGCTAAATCGATTCATTATTAACACATATTTAGCCTTGAGGAATCATTTTATCTGGGTATTTTGATATAATAATATCGGCAGGCACTGTTTTAGACACCTTATTCTTTAGGGGCTTTCCCAAAGCATAGGCAGAGCCTCATTTTCGCGCCGGTGTTGCGCACTTGTTTTTGAGAGGCATGGCATGCAGTCGCATGTGAGAGGAGCTCTGATACTTAGAAAAGACTTTCTGAAGGCGTCATTTGGTATCGTATTCCCCTTAGGGCTTGGTTGGGTCTCAGCAAAGCAGATACCAGGGACTGTAAAGGGGTTAAAGTTCAAAACGGCTCCGGTTCCGTTATTTTAAGGGTTAAAGCTTCCAAATTTGGTGTGCAATACTTTTAAGGCTTTAAGACACTGTGGTGAAAATTTGGTGAATTTTGAACAATTCCTTCATGTTTTTTCGCAATTGCAGTAATAAAGTGTGTTCAGTTTAAAATTTAAAGTGACAGTAACGGTTTTATTTTAAAACGTTTTTTGTACTTTGTTATCAAGTTTATGCCTATTTAACATGTCTGAACTACCAGATAGACTGTGTTCTGAATGTGGGGAAGCCAGAATTCCTATTCATTTAAATAAATGTGATTTATGTGACAATGACAATGATGCCCAAGATGATTCCTCAAGTGAGGGGAGTAAGCATGGTACTGCATCATTCCCTCCTTCGTCTACACGAGTCTTGCCCACTCAGGAGGCCCCTAGTACATCTAGCGCGCCAATACTCCTTACTATGCAACAATTAACGGCTGTAATGGATAATTCTGTCAAAAACATTTTAGCCAAAATGAACCCTTATCAGCGTAAGCGCGACTGCTCTGTTTTAGATACTGAAGAGCATGACGACGCTGATAATAATATTTCTGAAGGGCCCCTAACCCAGTCTGATGGGGCCAGGGAGGTTTTGTCTGAGGGAGAAATTACTGATTCAGGGAACATTTCTCAACAAGCTGAACCTGATGTGATTGCATTTAAATTTAAGTTGGAACATCTCCGCATTCTGCTTAAGGAGGTATTATCCACTCTGGATGATTGTGACAAGTTGGTCATCCCAGAGAAACTATGTAAAAGGGACAAGTTCCTTGAGGTGCCGGGGCTCCCAGAAGCTTTTCCTATACCCAAGCGGGTGGCGGACATTGTTAATAAAGAATGGGAAAGGCCCGGTATTCCTTTCGTCCCTCCCCCCATATTTAAAAAATTGTTTCCTATGGTCGACCCCAGAAAGGACTTATGGCAGACAGTCCCCAAGGTCGAGGGAGCGGTTTCCACTTTAAACAAACGCACCACTATACCCATAGAGGATAGTTGTGCTTTCAAAGATCCTATGGATAAAAAATTAGAAGGTTTGCTTAAAAAGATGTTTGTTCAGCAGGGTTACCTTCTACAACCAATTTCATGCATTGTCCCTGTCGCTACAGCCGCATGTTTCTGGTTCGATGAGCTGATAAAGGCGGTCGATAGTGATTCTCCTCCTTATGAGGAGATTATGGACAGAATCAATGCTCTCAAATTGGCTAATTCTTTCACCCTAGACGCCACTTTGCAATTGGCTAGGTTAGCGGCTAAGAATTCTGGGTTTGCTATTGTGGCGCGCAGAGCGCTTTGGTTGAAATCTTGGTCGGCTGATGCGTCTTCCAAGAACAAGCTACTTAACATTCCTTTCAAGGGGAAAACGCTGTTTGGCCCTGACTTGAAAGAGATTATCTCTGATATCACTGGGGGTAAGGGCCACGCCCTTCCTCAGGATCGGCCTTTCAAGGCAAAAAATAAACCTAATTTTCGTCCCTTTCGTAGAAACGGACCAGCCCAAAGTGCTACGTCCTCTAAGCAAGAGGGTAATACTTCTCAAGCCAAGCCAGCTTGGAGACCAATGCAAGGCTGGAACAAGGGTAAGCAGGCCAAGAAACCTGCCACTGCTACCAAGACAGCATGAAATGTTGGCCCCCGATCCGGGACCGGATCTGGTGGGGGGCAGACTCTCTCTCTTCGCTCAGGCTTGGGCAAGAGATGTTCTGGATCCTTGGGCGCTAGAAATAGTCTCCCAAGGTTATCTTCTGGAATTCAAGGGACTTCCCCCAAGGGGGAGGTTCCACAGGTCTCAGTTGTCTTCAGACCACATAAAAAGACAGGCATTCTTACATTGTGTAGAAGACCTGTTAAAAATGGGAGTGATTCATCCTGTTCCATTAAGAGAACAAGGGATGGGGTTCTACTCCAATCTGTTCATAGTTCCCAAAAAAGAGGGAACGTTCAGACCAATCTTAGATCTCAAGATCTTAAACAAGTTTCTCAAGGTTCCATCGTTCAAGATGGAAACCATTCGAACTATTCTTCCTTCCATCCAGGAAGGTCAATTCATGACCACGGTGGATTTAAAGGATGCGTATCTACATATTCCTATCCACAAGGAACATCATCGGTTCCTGAGGTTCGCATTCCTGGACAAACATTACCAGTTCGTGGCGCTTCCTTTCGGATTAGCCACTGCTCCAAGGATTTTCACAAAGGTACTAGGGTCCCTTCTAGCTGTGCTAAGACCAAGGGGCATTGCTGTAGTACCTTACTTGGACGACATTCTAATTCAAGCGTCGTCCCTTCCTCAAGCAAAGGCTCACACGGACATTGTCCTGGCCTTTCTCAGATCTCACGGATGGAAAGTGAACGTGGAAAAGAGTTCTCTATCTCCGTCAACAAGGGTTCCCTTCTTGGGAACAATAATAGACTCCTTAGAAATGAGGATTTTTCTGACAGAGGCCAGAAAAACAAAACTTCTAGACTCTTGTCGGATACTTCATTCCGTTCCTCTTCCTTCCATAGCTCAGTGCATGGAAGTGATCGGGTTGATGGTAGCGGCAATGGACATAGTTCCTTTTGCGCGCATTCATCTAAGACCATTACAACTGTGCATGCTCAGTCAGTGGAATGGGGACTATACAGACTTGTCTCCGAAGATACAAGTAAATCAGAGGACCAGAGACTCACTCCGTTGGTGGCTGTCCCTGGACAACCTGTCACGAGGGATGACATTCCGCAGACCAGAGTGGGTCATTGTCACGACCGACGCCAGTCTGATGGGCTGGGGCGCGGTCTGGGGATCCCTGAAAGCTCAGGGTCTTTGGTCTCGGGAAGAATCTCTGTTACCGATAAATATTCTGGAACTGAGAGCGATATTCAATGCTCTCAAGGCTTGACCTCAGCTAGAGAGGGCCAAGTTCATACGGTTTCAATCAGACAACATGACAACTGTTGCGTACATCAACCATCAGGGGGGAACAAGGAGTTCCCTGGCGATGGAAGAAGTGACCAAAATCATTCTATGGGCGGAGTCTCACTCCTGCCACCTGTCTGCTATCCACATCCCAGGAGTGGAAAATTGGGAAGCGGATTTTCTGAGTCGTCAGACATTGCATCCGAGGGAATGGGAACTCCATCCGGAAATCTTTGCCCAAGTCACTCAGCTGTGGGGCATTCCAGACATGGATCTGATGGCCTCTCGTCAGAACTTCAAAGTTCCTTGCTACGGGTCCAGATCCAGGGATCCCAAGGCGGCTCTAGTGGATGCACTAGTAGCACCTTGGACCTTCAAACTAGCTTATGTGTTCCCGCCGTTTCCTCTCATCCCCAGGCTGGTAGCCAGGATCAATCAGGAGAGGGCGTCGGTGATCTTGATAGCTCCTGCGTGGCCACGCAGGACTTGGTATGCAGATCTGGTAAATATGTCATCGGCTCCACCTTGGAAGCTACCTTTGAGACGAGACCTTCTTGTTCAGGGTCCGTTCGAACATCCGAATCTGGTTTCACTCCAGCTGACTGCTTGGAGATTGAACGCTTGATCTTATCGAAGCGAGGGTTCTCAGATTCTGTTATCGATACTCTTGTTCAGGCCAGAAAGCCTGTAACTAGAAAGATTTACCACAAAATTTGGAAAAAATATATCTGTTGGTGTGAATCTAAAGGATTCCCTTGGGACAAGGTTAAGATTCCTAGGATTCTATCCTTCCTTCAAGAAGGATTGGAAAAAGGATTATCTGCAAGTTCCCTGAAGGGACAGATTTCTGCCTTGTCTGTGTTACTTCACAAAAAGCTGGCCACTGTGCCAGATGTTCAAGCCTTTGTTCAGGCTCTGGTTAGAATTAAGCCTGTTTACAAACCTTTGACTCCTCCTTGGAGTCTCAATTTAGTTCTTTCAGTTCTTCAGGGGGTTCCGTTTGAACCCTTGCATTCCGTTGATATTAAGTTATTATCTTGGAAAGTTTTGTTTTTAGTTGCAATTTCTTCTGCTAGAAGAGTTTCAGAATTATCTGCTCTGCAGTGTTCTCCTCCTTATCTGGTGTTCCATGCAGATAAGGTGGTTTTACGTACTAAACCTGGTTTTCTTCCAAAAGTTGTTTCTAACAAAAACATTAACCAGGAGATTATCGTACCTTCTCTGTGTCCGAAACCAGTTTCAAAGAAGGAACGTTTGTTGCACAATTTGGATGTTGTTCGCGCTCTAAAATTCTATTTAGATGCTACAAAGGATTTTAGACAAACATCTTCCTTGTTTGTTGTTTATTCCGGTAAAAAGAGAGGTCAAAAAGCAACTTCTACCTCTCTCTCTTTTTGGATTAAAAGCATCATCAGATTGGCTTACGAGACTGCCGGACGGCAGCCTCCCGAAAGAATCACAGCTCATTCCACTAGGGCTGTGGCTTCCACATGGGCCTTCAAGAACGAGGCTTCTGTTGATCAGATATGTAGGGCAGCGACTTGGTCTTCACTGCACACTTTTACCAAATTTTACAAGTTTGATACTTTTGCTTCTTCTGAGGCTATTTTTGGGAGAAAGGTTTTGCAAGCCGTGGTGCCTTCCATTTAGGTGACCTGATTTGCTCCCTCCCTTCATCCGTGTCCTAAAACTTTGGTATTGGTTCCCACAAGTAAGGATGACGCCGTGGACCGGACACACCTATGTTGGAGAAAACAGAATTTATGTTTACCTGATAAATTACTTTCTCCAACGGTGTGTCCGGTCCACGGCCCGCCCTGGTTTTTTTAATCAGGTCTGATGATTTATTTTCTTTAACTACAGTCACCACGGTACCATATGGTTTCTCCTATGCAAATATTCCTCCTTAACGTCGGTCGAATGACTGGGGTAGGCGGAGCCTAGGAGGGATCATGTGACCAGCTTTGCTGGGCTCTTTGCCATTTCCTGTTGGGGAAGAGAATATCCCACAAGTAAGGATGACGCCGTGGACCGGACACACCGTTGGAGAAAGTAATTTATCAGGTAAACATAAATTCTGTTTTTCATATAACTGCATGTTATAGACACTACTATAAAGAACAAGATGCCCAGATACTGATATAAAAATCCAGTATAAAACGGTTTAAAGACTTACTTAGAAACGCTCAGTTTAGCTCTGTTGAAAAGTTAGCTGGAAAGCCCATTGCAAGTGGGAAATAAGACACTCCCCCCTCCCCCTTCTTTTGCATATGAAAAGACCCTTTATACAAACAGGAGCAAGCTGGAGAAGCTAGCTGACGGTATTTACATCAAACTTTGGGGCTTGGTTAGGAGTCTGAAAATCAGGGCAAACGCCTAGATTACGAGTTGTGCGTTAGGGTAAAAAAGCAGTGTTAAGAGGTCCTAATGCTGCTTTTTTACACCCGCTGGTATTACGAGTCTTGGAGGGTTAGGGGCACCGCATACTTCTTTGGCCTTACCGCAAAACGACTTACGTAAACTTCGTAAAGTCTTTTTTCTATGGGACTTCCATAGCGCCGGTATTACGAGTCTGTCCTGGGAGGCCAAAAAGTGAGCGGTACACCCTACCCCGTCAAGAGTCCTAACGCATTTAAAAGTCAGTAGTTATGAGTTTTATGGTACAACGCCGTAGCATAAAACTCATAACTAAAGTGCTAAAAAGTACACTAACACCCATAAACTACCTATTAACCCCTAAACCGAGGCCCTCCTGCATCGCAAACACTATAATAAAAAATGTAACCCCTAATCTGCTGCTCCGGACACCACCGCCACTTACATTATACTTATAAACCCTTAATCTGCTGCCCCCAACATTGCCACCACCTACATTATATTTATTAACCCCTAATCTGCCACCCCCAATGTCGCCGCCACCTACCTACACTTATTAACCCCTAATCTGCCGCCCCCAACGTCGCCGCCACTATAATAAACATATTAACCCCTAAACCGCCGCACTCCCGCCTCGCAAACATTAGTTAAATATTATTAACCCCTAATCTGCTGTCCCTAACGTCGCCGCCACCTACCTACACTTATTAACCCCTAATCTGTCGCCACCACTATAATAAACATATTAACCCCTAAACCGCCACACTCCCGCCTCGCAAACATTAGTTAAATATTATTAACCCCTAATCTGCCGTCCCTAACATCGCCCCCACCTACCTACATTTATTAACCCCTAATCTGCCACCCCCCAACGTCGCCAACACTATATTAAAGTTATTAACCACTAAACCTAAGTCTAACCCTGAACCTAACACCCAGTAACTTAAATATAATTTAAATAAATCTAAATAAATATTACTATCATTAACTAAATTATTCCTATTTAAAACGAAATACTTACCTATAAAATAAACCCTAAGCTAGCTACAATATAACTAATAGTTACATTGTATCTAGTTTAGGGTTTATTTTTATTTTACAGGCAAGTTTGTATTTATTTTAACTAGGTAGAATAGTTACTAAATAGTTATTAACTATTTAATAAACTACCTAGCTAAAATAAATACAAAAGTACCTGTAAAACTGAACCTAACCTAAGTTACAATAACACCTAACACTACACTATAATTAAATTAATTCCCTAAATTAAATACAATTAAATAAATTAGCTAAAGTACAACAACAAAAAACACTAAATTACAGAAAATAATAAACAAATTACAGAAATTTAAACTAATTACACCTAATCTAATAGCCCTATTAAAATAAAAAGCCCCCCCCAAAAAAAAAAAAACCTAGCTTAAACTAAACTACCAATAGCCCTTAAAAGGACCTTTTGCGGGGCATTGCCCCAAAGTAATCAGCTCTTTTACCTGTAAAAAAAAATACAAACAACCCCCCCAACAGTAAAACCCACCACCCACACAACCAACCCCCCAAATAAAATCCTAACTAAAAAAACCTAAGATCCCCATTGCCCTGAAAAGGGCATTTGGATGGGCATTGCCCTTAAAAGGGCAGTTAGCTCTATTGCAGGCCCAAACCCTAACCTAAAAATAAAACCCACCCAATACACCCTTAAAAAAACCTAACACTATCCCCCTGAAGATCGATTTACCGGGAGACGTCTTCATCCAAGCCGGGCGAAGTGGTCCTCCAGACGGGCAGAAGTTTTCATCCAAGCTGGGCGAAGTGGTCCTCCAGATGGGCAGAAGTCTTCATCCAAGCTAGGCAGAAGTGGTCCTCCAGACAGGCAGAAGTCTTCATCCAGATGGCATCTTCTATCTTCATCCATCCGGCGTGGAGCGGCTCCATCTTCAAGACATCCGACGCGGAGCATCCTCTTCTTCCGACGACTAAAACAGAATGAAGGTACCTTTAAGTGACGTCATCCAAGATGGCGTCCCTTAGATTCCGATTGGCTGATAGAATTTTATCAGCCAATCGGAATTAAGGTAGAAAAAATTGTATTGGCTGATGCAATGAAGTTCAATCCTATTTGCTGATCCAATCAGCCAATAGGATTGAGCTTGCATTCTATTGGCTGATTGGAACAGCTAATAGAATGCAAGCTCAATCCTATTGGCTGATTGCAATCAGCCAATAGGATGTTGGGGGCAGCAGATTAGGGGTTAAAACATATAATGTAGGTGGCGGCAGTGTCCAGAGCGGCAGATTAGTGGTTAATAATTATAATCTAGGTGCTTGCGATGTCAGGGGGTTAATAAGTGTAAAATTAGGGGTGTTTAGACTCGGGGTTTATGTTAGGGTGTTAGGTGTAAACATAACTTTTATTTCCCCATGGGAATCAATGGGGCTGCGTTAGTGAGTTATACACTGCTTTTTTGCAAGTGTTAGACTTTTTTTCAACCGGCTCTCCCCATTGATTCCTATGGGGAAATTGTGCACGAGCACGTACGACCAGCTCACCGCAGACTTAGGCAGCGCTGGTATTGGAGTGCGGTCATGAGCAAAATTTTGCTCAATGCTCACTTCTTGTCTTTTAACTACGGGTTTCTGAAAACTCGTAAATACCAGCGCTGTAGGTAAGTGAGCGGTTAGCACCGCACAGCCTCTAACGCAAAACTCGTAATCTAGGTGAATGTTATTTAAAAATAAGCAAAACTGTACTTTTAAAAATAAAACTGTATGGGCTATATAAATAGATCATCTACAAAACATATATGCAAATAAAAAATTAGCGTATAATGTCCCTTTAACCCCTTAAGGACCAAGGACGTACGCCACACGTCCTCAAAAAAATACACTTAATGACCGAGGACGTGTGGCGTACGTCCTTGGTCTGGAAAGCAGCTGGAAGCGATCCTGCTCGCTTCCAGCTGCTTTCCGGTTATTGCAGTGATGCCTCGAGATGGAGGCATCCTGCAATAACCCCCCTTGGCCATCCGATGCAGAGAGAGCCACTCTGTGGCCCTCTCTGCACCGGACATCGGTGGCCGGTATCGTTGGTGGGTGGGAGCAAGGCTGGGAGGCGGGTGGGCGGCCATCGATGTGCCCAGTGGAGTGGAGGGGGGCGGGATCGGGGGCGGGAGGGGCGGGAGCGCGCACGGGAGCGCGCGCGTGCACGGGGGGCGGAGGGTGGGCGCGTGCACGGGGCGGGAGCGGGAGGGAACCGCTACACTACAGAAAATTAAAGTTTAAAAAGTACAAACAAATTACTTTTTGAAAGCTGTAAATAAACAGCTAAGCGATGTGGAAGGGGTGGGGGGTTGATCTTGGGGGGTTGATCTTGGGGGGGGGGGGGGAAGCTACACTGCAGAAAAGGGTTTTTTTTTTTAAAAAAAAGGCAAATTTTTTCACTAAACTGGGTACTGGCAGACAGCTGCCAGTACCCAAGATGGCGCCCATTAAGGCAGAGGGGGAGGGTTAGAGAGCTCTTTGGTGGGGGATCAGTAAGGCTGGGGGCTAAGGGGGGATCCTACACAGCAGCATATGTAAATATGCTAAAAAAAAAAACACAAAAAAGCCCAAATATAGCTTTTATTTTAGTACTGGCAGAGTTTCTGCCAGTACTTAAGATGGCGGGGACAATTGGGGGGTGGGGGAGGGAAGAGAGCTGTTTGGGAGGGATCAGGGGGTCTCATGTTTCAGGTGGGAGGCTGAGCTCTACACTAAAGCTAAAATTAACCCTGCAAGCTCCCTACAAGCTACATAATTAACCCCTTCACTGCTAGCCATAATACACGTGTGAAATGCAGCGGCATTTGGCGGCCTTCTAATTACCAAAAAGCAACGCCAAAGCCATATATGTCTGCTATTTCTGAACAAAGGGGATCCCAGAGAAGCATTTACAACCATTTGTGCCATAATTGCACAAGCTGTTTGTAAATGATTTCAGTGAGAAACCTAAAATTGTGAAAAATTTAACGTTTTTTTTAATTTGATCGCATTTGGCGGTGAAATGGTGGCATGAAATATACCAAAATGGGCCTAGATCAATACTTGGGGTTGTCTACTACACTACACTAAAGCTAAAATTAACCCTAGAAGCTCCCTACATGCTCCATAATTAACCCCTTCACTGCTGGGCATAATACACGTGTAGTGCGCAGTGGCATTTAGCAGCCTTCTAATTACTAAAAAGCAACGCCAAAGCCATATATGTCTGCTATTTCTGAACAAAGGGGATCCCAGAGAAGAATTTACAACCATTTAAGCCATAATTGCACAAGCTGTTTGTAAATAATTTCAGTGAGAAACCAAAAGTTTGTGAAAAAATTTGTAAAAAAGTGAACGATTTTTTGTATTTAATCGCATTTGGCGGTGAAATGGTGGCATGAAATATACCAAAATGGGCCTAGATCAATACTTTGGGATGTCTACTAAAAAAAAATATATACATGTCAATGGATATTCAGAGATTCCTGAAAGATATTAGTGTTCTAATGTAACTAGCGCTAATTTTGAAAAATAATGGTTTGGAAATAGCAAAGTGCTACTTGTATTTATGGCCCTATAACTTACAAAAAAAGCAAAGAAGATGTAAACATTGGGTATTTCTAAACTCAGGACAAAATTTAGAAACTATTTAGCACGGGTGTTTTTTGGTGGTTGTAGATGTGTAACAGATTTTGGGGGTCAAAGTTAGAAAAAGTGTGTTTTTTTCAATTTTTTCCTCATATTTTATAAAAATTTTTATAGTAAATTATAAGATATGATGAAAATAATGGTATCTTTAGAAAGTCCATTTAATGGCGAGAAAAACGGTATATAATATGTGTGGGTACAGTAAATGTGTAAGAGGAAAATTACAGCTAAACACAAACACCGCAAAAATGTAAAAATAGCCTTGGTCCCAAACGGACAGAAAATGGAAAAGTGCTGCGGTCATTAAGGGGTTAAAACTGACTTACATTAGCGTTTTATTTTATGGCTTTGAATGCTCGCTTTTATTTTAACATTCACCAACTTGTAATAGCAACTGGATAGAATGTACAGTATATAATATTCATTCGCAAATGCCAAAAATTCTCGATTTCTATGTTTATATTTATGGTTTATTAAACCATTAGGTTATCGTTTATTGTGTAAGATTGTGGTAGTGTTGTCCCCTTCCATCCATAAGTTTATCCAAATACCATGTTTAAGAAGACCGAAACCTGCCCATTAACACAAAAATACTGTTGTGAAATACTCAAACCCTTTGAGGAATAGCCAAAACATGTCCAGGGAATACCCAAACATCACACAAGAGCACCCAAATCTTGTCAGTGAAACCTAATCCATTCCAAGGAATATCCACCCTGTCCAGGAACACCAGAAGAAAACCAAATTCCTGCCCAGGAACACCCAATCCCTGTTGAGAAATACCCAAATCCCTCCCAGGTACAACAAACCCTGCCCAGAAATACCCAAAACCTGTCATGAACAGCCAAACCCTGCTGAGAAATACCCCTACCCTGCCCAGGAATATTCAGAAAGACTCCCCAAACCCTGCCCAGGAACACCAAGAAGGAATACCCAAACCCTGCCCAGGAATTCCCAAACCCTGTTAAGGAACACTCAAACCCTATCATATGTACACCCAAAACATGAACCAAAATACTCAAAACCTGCCAGGAACACCCAAACACTGCTGATGAATACCCAAAAACTGCCCAAGAACACCCAGAAGGAATACCAAAACCCTGCTACGAAATACCTATACCCTGCCCAGGAACACCAAGAAGGAATACCAAAACCCTGCCAAGGAACACCAAGAAGGAATACTGAAAACCCTGTCAAGGAACACCCAGAAGAAATACCCAAACCCTGCCCAGGAACTCCCAAAGCCTGTTGAGGAACACTCAAATCCCATCATATGTACACCCAAACCATGACCCAAAATACTCAAAACCTGTCAGGAACATCCAAACACTGCTGAGAAATACCCAAAACCTGCCCAGGAACACCCAGAAGGAATACCAAACCCCTGTTGAAGAATACCAATACCCCTCCCTAGAACGCCCAAATCCTGACCATAAATACCCAAACATTGCTCAGGAACACCAAAACTCTGCTAAGGAACACCCAAAACACCTAAGCCCTGCCGTAGAATACCCAAACTTTGCTAGGAACACAAACTCTGGTCTCTATTATCCTCATGTTTATCTTTCTCTTCAGTTTCTGACTGCAAGTTTGTCTAATGTAATGATACATAATTAATAGGAGATGAAAGTGTTTGTATGTGCATCAGATATGTATTACTGTATTTCAGAAAATTTGCATGTAAATAACGATTTAAAAAGCATTATATAACTGTGCTATTGTTTTGCAATTCAGGAGCACACCCACTGAAAACATGACTGTTTTATCTTATCTAATTTCGTGTGACCAATTAAGGATTAATATCAATGAGCTCCTATACATGTTAAGCAGGTTTCTAAATTCCAAAGAAAGTAATCCAGCCTCTTTGGGTAGAGTGGAAACTATAAAAAAAAATAGATTTACTTTAAAGGAAATGGGAGCATAATTAATAATGAATAAGAAATACATTTTAAGTTTAATGTAATGTTTAAACTGCATTTCCATTTCTTGCTTTTATGTAACCTGTTGGTTTCCTTATTGTTTCTGGGAAAACAGGTACAAAGCTCTCAACTGTTCCTATTTCAGAGGACCAGTCCCTAAATCCAATCTTTGTCCTGCTCTCCATCTGAGATAGCCATACGTCCCTTTTTGAAGAATTTCCCTTAGCCCCGCCCATAAAAGGGACAGTCTACACCAGAATATTTATTGTTTTAAAAGATAGATAATCCCTTTATTACCCATTCCCTAGTTTTGCATAACCAACACAGTTATATTAATACACTTTTTACCTCTGTGATTAATTTGTATCTAAGCTTCTGCAAACTGCCCCTTATTTCAGTTCATTTGACAGACTTGCATTTTAGCCAATATGTGCTGGCTCCTAGGAACTCCACGTGCATGAGCACAGTGTTATCTATATGAAACACATGAACTAAAACACCCTCTAGTGGTGAAAACTCTTAAAATAAGAGGCGGCCTTCAAGGGCTTAGAAATTAGCATATGAACCTCCTAGGTTTGGCTTTCAACTAAGAATACCAAGAGAAACAAAGCAAAATTGATGATAGATGTAAATTTGAACATTGTTTAAAATGAAATGCCCTATCTGAATAATGAATTTGTTTTGGACTAGACTGTCCCTTTAACCAACCAGACACATTCACTGACTCGTCAGACACATTATCCCACATACTATCCACACATGATCCCACCTCCTCCTCACACAGCCCCACCCACAGCTACAGCCCACCTCAACCTCCCGAGTCCCTAATACCTAGCCACAAAGGGTGGGAGCTATGTAGGTGTACTGTAGTAGATGACACCTGCTAGAGCAGAGTCCTTAATGCGGCATGATAGCCAAAATTAAACTTTCATGGGTCAGATAGAGCATGCAAATTTAACAGACTTTTACATTTACTTCTATTATCAAATGTACTTTGTTCTATTATTATCCTTTGTTGAAAAGCATACCTAGGTAGGCTTAGGAGGAGCGGTGCACTACTGAGAGCTAGCTCTAATGATTCGTGTCCACACACTTATGCTTCCTGTTATTGGCTCATCATGGGCGCGATCCGATATAGATCACAGTTTGCGGCGCAAGCGAGGGAACCCGCGTCGCCCGCAGTTTCAGCTCGCAACTCGAGCTATCCCATATATGTCGCCGTCAGATGCTAATGTGCCGTAAGTCTGACAAACCAGCGATGTCCAGAAATCTGCGCAAGTACAAATTTCTGGCGTCGCCAGTGACTTGCGGCACGTTAGAAACTGCCGGCGCCTACAAAACCTGACTAAAGTCTAAATCACCCGCACTGTCTAACACGCCTCCCTAACATAGCCCGACACGTCTAACCCTCTATCCGCTATCCCCCCTCACTATCCTAACAATAAAATATGTATTAACCCCTAAACCGCCGCTACCTAATTAAGTTATTAACCCCTAAACCGCCGCCAGCTATATTAAATCTATAACCCCCTAACGTGAGCCCCTAACACCGCCGCCATCTACCTTACCTACCCCCTAAAGTGAGCCCCTACCCCGCCGCTATTTTAAAATTATTAACCCCTAATCTAATCCCCCTACCCCGCCGCCATCTATATTAAATTATTTAACCCCTAAAATACTAAACTATCCCTACCACTAAACCTTAGTCTAACCCTACAAATAGCCCTGAAAAGGGCTTTTTGTGTGGCATTGCCCCAAAGTAACAGCTCTTTTGCCAGCCCTTAAAAGGGCTTTTGGCGGGGCTTTGTCACAAAGTAAACTGCTCTTTTACCTACAATCTACATCCCCCTACACCGCGGCCACCTATAATAAATGTATTAACCCCTAATCTAATCCCCCTACACCGCCGCCAGCTATATTAACTATATTAACCCTAATTATATTAGGGTTAATATAGTTAATATAGTTATTATATTATATATATTAACTATATTAACCCTAATTATATTAGGGTTAATATAGTTAATATCGTTATTATATTATATATATATTAAGTATAATAACCCTATCTAACTCTAACATCCTAACTAAACTCTTATTAAAATAAATCTAATATTAATATTATTAATTAAAATATTCCTATTTAAATGTAAATACTTACCTATAAAATAAACCCTAAGATAGCTACAATGTAATTAATAATTACATTATAGCTATGTTAGGGTTTATATTTATTTTACAGGTAAATTGTTAATTATTTTAACTAGGTATAATAGCTATTAAATAGTTATTAACTATTTAATAGCTACCTAGTTAAAATAATTACCCAATTACCTGTAAAATAAATCCTAACCTAAGTTACAAATACACCTACACTATCAATAAATTAAATAAACTACAAATATCTATCTAAAAATACAATTAAATAAACTAAACTAAATTACAAAAAAAAAAAACACTAAATTAAAAAAAATAAAAAAAAGATTACAAGATTTTTAAGCTAATTACACCTATTCTAAGCCCCCTAATAAAATAATAAAGCCCCCCAAAATAAAAAAATTCCCTACCCTATTCTAAATTAAAACAAGTTCAAAGCTCTTTTACCTTACCAGCCCTTAAAAGGGCCTTTTGTGGGGGCATGCCCCAAAGAAAACTGCTCTTTTGCCTGCAAAAAAAAACACAATACCACCCCCCAACATTACAACCCACCACCCACATACCCCTAATCTAACCCAAACCCCCCTTAAATAAACCTAACACTACCCCCCCTGAAGATCTCCCTACCTTTTATTCACCCCGCCGGGCAGAACTCCTGATCCGATCCGGGCGATGTGTTCCAGCAAGCGGCAGTGAAGTCTTCTTCCATCCGGGCGATGTCTTGAAGCAAGCGGCAGAGAGTCTTCTTCCATCGGCGACGTCTTCAAGCAAATCGGCATCTTCAATCTTCTTACTTCGCTCCTCCGCCGCGGAGCATCCTTCCGGCACGACGACTTCCCGACGAATGAGGTTCCTTTAAATGACGTCATCCAAGATGGCGTCCGTCGAATTCCGATTGGCTGATAGGATTCTATCAGCCAATCGGAATTAAGGTAGAAAAATCTGATTGGCTGATTGAATCAGCCAATCAGATTCAAGTTCAATCTGATTGGCTGATTGGTTCAGCCAATCGGATTGAACTTGAATCTGATTGGCTGATTCAATCAGCCAATCAGATTTTTCTAACTTAATTCCGATTGGCTGATAGAATCCTATCAGCCAATCGGAATTCGGCGGACGCCATCTTGGATGACGTCATTTAAAGGTACCTCATTCGTCGTTCAGTCGTCGGCTGGGATGGATGCTCCGCGGTGGCGGAGCGAAGAAAGAAGATTGAAGATGCCGCTTCATGGAAGATGCTGCCGGAAGGAAGAAGACTTTGCTGCCGCTTGGAGGAAGACGTCGCCGGGAGGAAGAATTCTTCTTTTCCGCTTGGAGGAAGACATCGCCGGAGGAAGAATTCTTCTTTGCCGCTTGGAGCAAGACATCGCCCGGATCAGATGAGGAGTTCGGCCCGGTGTGGTGAAGACAAGGTATGGAGATCTTCAGGGGGGTAGTGTTAGGCTTTTTTAAGGGGGGTTTGGGTGGGTTTAGAATAGGGGTATGTGGGTGGTGGGTTGTAATGGGGGGGGGGGTATTGTATATGTTTTTAAATGCAAAAGAGCTGAATTCTTTGGGGCATGCCCCACAAAAGGCCCTTTTAAGGGCTGGTAAGGTAAAGAGCTTTGAACTTTTTTTAATTTAGAATAGGGCAGGGAATTTTTTTTATTTTGGGGGGCTTTATTATTTTATTAGGGGTCTTAGAATAGGTGTAATTAGCTTAAAAATCTTGTAATCTTTTTTTTATTTTTTGTAATTTAGTGTTTGTTTTTTTTTGTAATTTAGTTTAGTTAATTTAATTGTATTTTTAGATAGATATTTGTAGTTTATTTAATTTATTGATAGTGTAGGTGTATTTGTAACTTAGGTTAGGATTTATTTTACAGGTAATTGGGTAATTATTTTAACTAGGTAGATATTAAATAGTTAATAACTATAATAACTATTTAATAGCTATTATACCTAGTTAAAATAATTAACAATTTACCTGTAAAATAAATATTAACCCTAACATAGCTACAATGTAATTATTAATTATATTGTAGCTATCTTAGGGTTTAGATAGAGTTAATATAGTTAATATAAATACTATAGTAACTATATTAACTATATTAACCCTAATATAATTAGGGTTAATATAGTTAATATATATAATGTAATAACTATATTAACTATAATACACTTAGGGTTAATATAGATAATATAGCTGGCGGCGGGGTAGGTAGATTAAATTAGGGGTTAATAATTTTAATAGAGATGGCGGCGGTGTAAGGGGCTTACATTAGGGGTTAATAATATTAATATAGCTGGCGGCGGTATAGGGGGATTAGATTAGGGGTTAATAATTTTTATATAGGTGGCGGCGGTGTAAGGGGTCAGATTAGGGGATAGATAAGGTAGATGGCGGCGGTTTTAGGGGTTCACAGTAGGGGGTTCGTTTATGTAGATGGCGGCGGGGTCCGGGAGCGGCGGTTCAGGGGTTAATAACTTTATTAGGGATTACGGGGGGGATCACGGTTGACAGGTAGATAGACATTGCGCATGCGTTAGGTGTTAGGTTTATTTTCTAGCTAGTTTAGGGAGTTACGGGGCTCCAATAGTCAGCGTAAGGCTTCTTACGGCTGCTTTTTGTGGCGAGGTGATAATGGAGTAAGATTTCTCCATTTTCGCCACGTAAGTCCTTACGCTGCATATTGGATACCAAACTGCGCTGGTTTGGTATACCTGCCTATGGCCCAAAAAACTACGGGTGACGGCAGAAATATACGGGCGTAACTTCTAGGTTACGCCGTATATGTGATACCAAACCAGCGTAAATATTGGCGTCGCCGGCTTTTGCGGGCGACGATTTTTATCGGATCGACCCCCATATGTGTTCAGATACCTCCCATTAGTGCATTGCTGCTCTAAAGCTGACTGCAGCTATGTTTTATTACAGAGAGTAAACACATAGGTATGGTTTACAATCATTTAAGAAAGTGTATCTATTTATTTTTTTTCTGCAAAATTCACCATTACAGTCTGTTTGATAAGTCACTCTAAAGGATTGTAATCGACACCATAGTTACATACAAGCAATAGTGCAATAATAAAGTGCTTTATTACATGAAAACATTTTCTTTTTGCACTTTAATGTTCCTAAGAAACTAGATTTGAAGGATTGTCCTATCTAATCATAGGTAAGTCACTCACAATCAGGGAAATATGAAATATGTGGAGTTGTTTAGCTGAAATTTAACAATAGAATTTAAAATTGTATAAAAATAATAGGATTTATGATTTCCAGGAAAGGTGCTTATCAATTAGTATATTTTTATACTTAAAGAGACAGTAAACCCAATATTTTTCTTTCATGCTTTAGAAAGCGTATGCAATTTTAATCAACTTTCTAATTTACTTCTATTATCTAATTTGCTTAATTCTCTTGATTTTCTTTGCTGAAAAGCATATCTAGATAGGCTCAGAAGCTGCTGATTGGTGGCTGCACATAGATGCTTTGTGTGATTGACTCACCCATGTGCATTGCTATTTCTTAAACAAAGGATATCTAAAGAATGAAGCAAATTAGATAATATAAGTAAATTGGAATGTTGTTTAAAATTGTATTCTCTACATGAATAATGAAAGAAAAAATTTGGGTTTAATGTCCCTTTAATTTAATACCGATCTCTCTTTATAGGAACGAAGTTGGGAGAAAAATCTTCAACAAGTGAGTACAGACAATAAAATGGACAAACTTTGTACTGATGCAGAAGAGCAAATACGGCTATATAAAGAACGCCTTCCAAAGCCAGGTTTGTCTTTTTAATATTTCTGTGCAAAAATACTGATGTAATCATAACTTAGATTCTTTGAGACTTAATTTATAGATGAGAATAAATTATTTATTATGAATTTTATTTAATGTGTTGTTAGTTAATATTATCTTGGAAGTTAAGCTTTTAATTAAATATAACATCACAATCTTTTTGATTTTGTTTGGAATATGAACTATAAATTACTCCCACCTGAAGTAAGACAAACAGTTAAACTGCTATGGACCTAATTTAAAGCTTTCTAACAGGGGTAGTTAAAGGGACAGTCTACTAAATTTGTATTATTGTTTAACCCCTTAATGACCGAGGACGTGCAGGGTACGTCCTCAAAAAAAAGGCAGTTAACGCCTGAGGACGTACCCTGCACGTCCTCGGTGTGGAAAGCAGCTGGAAGCGATCCTGCTCGCTTCCAGCTGCTTTCCGGTTATTGCAGTGATGCCTCGATATGGAGGCATCCTGCAATAACCTCACATGGCCATCCGATGCAGAGAGAGCCACTCTGTGGCCCTCTCTGCACCGGACATCGATGGCCGGTATCGTTGGTGGGTGGGAGCCGAATTGGGAGGCGGGTGGGCGGCCATCGGTGTGCCGCGTGACATCAAGGGGGGCGGGATCGTCGGGGGGCACGCGCGCACGTGCACGGAGGGTGGCGGGCGGGCGTGTGCACGGGGCGGGAGCGGGTGGGAACCGCTACACTACGGAAAATGTTTTAATAAAACTGGCCTAATCTTGTTTGTGCAAAAGCACAAAAAGTGTTCGTGGAGGGGTGGGGGGGTTGGTTTTGTGTGTGGGGAAGCTACACTACAGAAACTTTTAACAAATTTAAAAAAAAACCAATTTCTCTTGTTAAGTGTAGTCAGTCCACGGGTCATCCATTACTTATGGAATATATCTCTTCCTAACAGGAAGCTGCAAGAGGATCACCCAGCAGAGCTGCTACATAGCTCCTCCCCTCACATGTCATATTCAGTCATTCTCTTGCAGCCTAACTAGATAGGTCGCTGGGAGAGGTCTGTGGTGTTTTTTAACTTAGTTTATTTCTACAATCAAAAGTTTGTTATTTTAAATGGCACCGGAGTGTGCTGTTTATTCTCAGGCAGCATTAGAAGAAGAATCTGCCTGCGTTTTCTATGATCTTAGCGGACGTAACTAAGATCCACTGGCTGTTCTCATCTGAGGAGTGAGGTAACTTCAGAGAAGGGGAATAGCATGCAGGGCCCCCCTGCAAATGAGATATGTGCAGTAATTATTTTTCTGAGGAATGGAATTGACTGAGAAAATACTGCTGATACCAATGTAAAGTAAGTTCAGCCTTAAATGCAGTGATAGCGACTGGTATTAGGCTGATGAGTGTGTGTACACTGAATGTATTTTTCTAAGGAATGGAATTGACTCTGAAAATACTGTTAATACTGAAATAATGTATGAGCCTTAACTGCAGTAAAAGCGACTGGTAGCAGGCTTATTAATAACAATTCATAACTTTTCAAATGTATGTTTAAAACGTTTACTGGCATGTTAATCGTTTTTTGTGAGGTACTTGGTGATAAAACTTATTGGGGCATGATTTTTACCACATGGCCATCTTTGTTTTCTTCATAGAAACAGTTTTCTGAGCTTCCCCACTGTTGTAATATGAGTGGGAGGGGCCTATTTTAGCGCTTTTTTGCGCAGTAAAAATTCAGTCACAATCTGTCTACTTCATCCTCCATGATCCAGATCGTCTCTAGAGAGCTCAGGGGTCTTCAAAATTCATTTTGAGGGAGGTAATCAGTCACAGCAGTGTGTTTTGACTGTGAGAAAAACGTTAATTATTAAATTGTTAATCCGTTTTTGGGTATTAAGGGGTTAATCATCCATTTGCTGGTGGGTGCAATCCTTTGCTAACTTAATACATTTACTGTGAAAAATTGGTTGCTATAACTATTTTGGTTCATTGTTATTTCAACTGTGACAGCTTTTTGTGCTTCTTAAAGGCACAGTAGCGTTTTTTATATTGCTTGTAAATTTATTTAGAAAAGTATTTCCAAGCTTGCTAGTCTCATTGCTAGTCTGTTTAAACATGTCTGACACAGATGAATCTCTTTGTTCACTATGTTTAAAGGCCAATGTGGAGCCCAATAGAAATTTATGTACTAATTGCATTGATGCTACTTTAAATAAAAGTCAATCTTTACATGTAAAGAAATTATCACCAGACAACGAGGGGGAAGTTATGCCGACTAACTCTCCTCACGTGTCAGTATCTTCACCTCCCGCTCGGGAGGTGCGTGATTTTGTGGCGCCAAGTACATCAGGGAGGCCCTTACAAATCACTTTGCAAGACATGGCTACTGTTATGACAGAAGTATTAGCTAAATTGCCAGAATTAAGAGGCAAGCGCGATAGCTCTGGGTTAAGGACAGAGCGCGCGGATGAGGTGAGAGCCATGTCAGATACTGCGTCACAGTTTGCAGAACGTGAAGACGGAGAGCTTCATTCTGTGGGTGACGGATCTGATCCAGGGAGACTGGATTCAGAGATTTCTAATTTTAAATTTAAGCTTGAGAACCTCCGCATATTGCTAGGGGAGGTATTAGCGGCTCTGAATGATTGTAACACGGTTGCAATTCCAGAAAAATTATGTAGGTTGGATAGATACTATGCGGTACCGGTGTGTACTGACGTGTTTCCTATACCTAAAAGGCTTACAGAGATTATTAGCAAGGAGTGGGATAGACCTGGTGTGCCCTTTTCCCCTCCTCCCATATTTAGGAAAATGTTTCCTATAGACGCCACCACACGAGACTTATGGCAGACGGTCCCTAAGGTGGAGGGAGCAGTTTCTACTTTAGCTAAGCGTACCACTATCCCGGTGGAGGATAGTTGTGCCTTTTCAGATCCAATGGATAAGAAATTAGAGGGTTACCTTAAGAAAATGTTTGTTCAACAAGGTTTTATCTTACAGCCCCTTGCATGCATTGCGCCTGTCACTGCTGCGGCGGCATTCTGGTTTGAGTCTCTGGAAGAGGCCATTCGCACAGCTCCATTGGATGAAATTATGAACAAGCTTAAAACACTTAAGCTAGCTAACGCATTTGTTTCTGATGCCGTCGTACATTTAACCAAACTTACGGCTAAGAACTCCGGATTCGCCATCCAAGCGCGCAGAGCGCTATGGCTTAAATCCTGGTCAGCTGACGTGACTTCTAAATCTAAATTGCTTAATATTCCTTTCAAAGGGCAGACCTTATTCGGGCCCGGCTTGAAAGAAATTATAGCTGAGATTACGGGAGTTAAGGGCCATGCTCTACCTCAGGACAGGGCCAAATCAAAGGCCAAACAGTCTAATTTTCGTGCCTTTCGTAACTTCAAGGCTGGAGCAGCATCAACTTCCTCCGCTCCAAAACAGGAAGGAGCTGTTGCTCGTTACAGGCAGGGCTGGAAAGTTAACCAGTCCTGGAACAAGGGCAAGCAGGCCAAGAAACCTGCTGCTGCCTCCAAGACAGCATGAAGAGAGGGCCCCCTATCCGGAAACGGATCTAGTGGGGGGCAGACTTTCTCTCTTTGCCCAGGCTTGGGCAAGAGATGTCCAGGATCCCTGGGCGTTGGAGATCATATCTCAGGGATATCTCCTGGACTTCAAAACTTCTCCTCCACGAGGGAGATTTCATCTTTCAAGGTTATCAGCAAACCAAATAAAGAAAGAGGCGTTTCTACGCTGTGTACAAGACCTTTTACTAATGGGGGTGATCCACCCAGTTTCGCGGACGGAACACGGGCAGGGATTCTATTCAAATCTATTTGTGGTTCCCAAGAAAGAGGGAACCTTCAGACCAATCTTGGACTTAAAAATCCTAAACAAATTTCTAAGAGTTCCATCATTCAAAATGGAAACTATTCGAACCATCCTTCCCATGATCCAAGAGGGTCAGTACATGACCACAGTGGATTTAAAGGATGCCTACCTTCACATACCGATTCACAAGGATCATTATCGGTACCTAAGATTTGCTTTCCTAGACAGGCATTACCAGTTTGTAGCTCTTCCCTTCGGATTAGCTACGGCTCCAAGAATCTTTACAAAAGTTCTGGGCTCACTTCTGGCGGTACTAAGACCGCGAGGCATAGCGGTGACTCCGTACCTAGACGACATTCTGATACAAGCGTCAAGTTTTCAAACTGCCAAGTCTCATACAGAGATAGTTCTGGCATTTCTGAGGTCGAATGGGTGGAAGGTGAACGTGGAAAAGAGTTCTCTATTACCACTTACAAGAGTTCCCTTTCTAGGGACTCTTATAGATTCTGTAGAGATGAAAATTTACCTGACAGAGGCCAGGTTATCAAAACTTCTAAATGCTTGCCGTGTCCTTCATTCCATTCCACACCCGTCAGTAGCTCAGTGCATGGAAGTAATAGGCTTAATGGTAGCGGCAATGGACATAGTACCATTTGCGCGCCTGCATCTCAGACCGCTGCAATTGTGCATGCTAAGTCAGTGGAATGGGGATTACTCAGATTTGTCCCCCCTACTAAGTCTGGATCAAGAGACCAGAGATTCTCTTCTATGGTGGCTCTCTCGGCCACATCTGTCCAAGGGGATGACCTTTCGCAGGCCAGATTGGACGATTGTAACAACAGACGCCAGCCTTCTAGGCTGGGGCGCAGTCTGGAACTCCCTGAAAGCTCAGGGATTATGGACTCAGGAGGAGAAACTCCTCCCAATAAATATTCTGGAATTAAGAGCACTATTCAATGCTCTCCTAGCTTGGCCTCAGTTAGCAACTCTGAGGTTCATCAGATTTCAGTCGGACAACATCACGACTGTGGCTTACATCAACCATCAAGGGGGAACCAGAAGTTCCCTAGCGATGTTGGAAGTCTCAAAGATAATTCGCTGGGCAGAGTCTCACTCTTGCCACCTGTCAGCGATTTACATCCCAGGCGTAAAGAACTGGGAGGCGGATTTTCTAAGTTGCCAGACTTTTCATCCGGGGGAGTGGGAACTTCATCCGGAGGTCTTTGCTCAACTGATTCTTCGTTGGGGCAAACCAGATCTGGATCTCATGGCGTCTCGCCAGAACGCCAAGCTTCCTTGTTACGGATCCAGGTCCAGGGACCCGGGAGCGGTGCTGATAGATGCTCTGACAGCCCCTTGGGTCTTCAACATGGCTTATGTGTTTCCACCATTCCCAATGCTTCCTCGTTTGATTGCCAAGATCAAACAGGAGAGAGCTTCGGTGATTCTGATAGCGCCTGCGTGGCCACGCAGGACCTGGTATGCAGACCAAGTGGACATGTCGTCCTGTCCACCGTGGTCTCTGCCTCTGAGACAGGACCTTCTAATTCAGGGTCTTTTCAAACATCCAAATCTAATTTCTCTGAGGCTGACTGCATGGAGATTGAACGCTTGATTCTATCAAAGCGTGGCTTCTCGGAGTTGGTTATTGATACCTTAATACAGGCTAGGAAGCCTGTTACCAGAAAAATTTACCATAAGATATGGCGTAAATATTTATATTGGTGCGAATCCAAGAGTTACTCATGGAGTAAGGTTAGGATTCCTAGGATATTGTCTTTTCTACAAGAAGGTTTAGAAAAGGGCTTATCTGCTAGTTCGTTAAAGGGACAGATTTCTGCTCTGTCTATTCTTCTACACAAACGTCTGGCTGAAGTTCCAGACGTTCAGGCTTTTTGTCAGGCTTTAACTAGGATTAAGCCTGTGTTTAAGACTGTTGCTCCGCCGTGGAGCTTAAACTTAGTTCTTAATGTTCTTCAAGGTGTTCCATTTGAACCCCTTCATTCCATTGATATCAAGCTGTTATCCTGGAAAGTTTTGTTTTTGATGGCTATTTCCTCGGCTCAAAGAGTCTCTGAGTTATCTGCCTTACATTGTGATTCTCCTTATCTGATTTTTCATTCAGACAAGGTAGTTCTGCGTACTAAACCTGGGTTCTTACCTAAGGTAGTTACTAACAGGAATATCAATCAAGAGATTGTTGTTCCATCACTGTGTCCTAACCCTTCTTCAAAGAAGGAACGACTTTTGCATAATTTGGACGTAGTCCGTGCCCTGAAGTTCTATTTGCAGGCAACTAAAGATTTTCGTCAAACTTCTTCCCTGTTTGTCGTTTACTCTGGACAGAGAAGAGGTCAAAAGGCTTCGGCTACCTCTCTCTCTTTTTGGCTTCGTAGCATAATACGTTTAGCCTATGAGACTGCTGGACAGCAGCCTCCTGAAAGGATTACAGCTCATTCTACTAGAGCTGTGGCTTCCACCTGGGCCTTTAAAAATGAGGCCTCTGTTGAACAGATTTGCAAGGCTGCGACTTGGTCTTCGCTTCACACCTTTTCAAAATTTACAAATTTGACACTTTTGCTTCTTCGGAGGCTATTTTTGAGAGAAAGGTACTTCAGGCAGTGGTTCCTTCTGTTTAATGTTCCTGCCTTGTCCCTCCCTTCATCCGTGTACTTTAGCTTTGGTATTGGTATTCCATAAGTAATGGGTGACCCGTGGACTGACTACACTTAACAAGAGAAAACATAATTTATGCTTACCTGATAAATTTATTTCTCTTGTAGTGTAGTCAGTCCACGGCCCGCCCTGTCTTTAAGGCAGACCTAAATTTTAATTAAACTCCAGTCACCACTGCACCCTATGGTTTCTCCTTTCTCGTCTGCTTTGGTCGAATGACTGAATATGACATGTGAGGGGAGGAGCTATGTAGCAGCTCTGCTGGGTGATCCTCTTGCAGCTTCCTGTTAGGAAGAGATATATTCCATAAGTAATGGATGACCCGTGGACTGACTACACTACAAGAGAAATAAATTTATCAGGTAAGCATAAATTATGTTTTTTTCTTCTAAACTGGGTACTGGCAGACAGCTGCCAGTACCCAAGATGGCGCCCATTAAGTTAGAGTGGGAGGGGATAGAGCTGTTTGGGGGGGGATCAGTGAGGTTGGGGGCTAAGGGGGGATCGTACACAGCAGCATATGTAAATATGCTTAAAAAAATCATAAAAAAAAACAAATAGCTTTTATTTTAGTACTGGCAGACTTTCTGCCAGTACTTAAGATGGCGGGGACAATTGTGGGGTGGGGGAGGGAAGAGAGCTGTTTGGGAGGGATCAGGGGGTCTGATGTTTCAGGTGGGAGGCTGAGCTCTACACTAAATCTAATATTAACCCTGCAAGCTCCCTACAAGCTACCTAATTAACCCCTTCACTGCTAGCCATAATACACGTGTGATGCGCAGCGGCATTTAGCGGACTTCTAAATACCAAAAAGCAACGCCAAAGCCATATATGTCTGCTATTTCTGAACAAAGGGGATCCCAGAGAAGCATTTACAACCATTTGTGCCATAACTGCACAAGCTGTTTGTAAATGATTTCAGTGAGAAACCTAAAATTGTGAAAAATTTTACGTTTTTTTAATTTGATCGCATTTGGCGGTGAAATGGTGGCATGAAATATACCAAAATGGGCCTAGATCAATACTTGGGGTTGTCTACTACACTACACTAAAGCTAAAATTAACCCTACAAGCTCCCTACATGCTCCCTAATTAACCCCTTCACTGCTGGGCATAATACACGTGTGGTGCGCAGTGGCATTTAGTGGCATTCTAATTACCAAAAAGCAACACCAAAGCCATATAAGTCTGCTATTTCTGAACAAAGGGGATCCCAGAGAAGAATTTACAACCATTTGTGCCATAATTGCACAAACTGTTTGTAAATAATTTCAGTGAGAAACCTAAAGTTTGTGAAAAAATTTGTGAAAAAGTGAACGATTTTTTTTATTTGATCGCATTTGGCGGTGAAATGGTGGCATGAAATATACCAAAATGGGCCTAGATCAATACTTTGGGTTGTCTACTAAAAAAAAAAATATACATGTCAAGGGATATTCAGGGATTCCTAAAAGATATCAGTGTCCCAATGTAACTAGCGCTAATTTTGAAAAAAAAAAATGGTTTGGAAATAGCAAAGTGCTACTTGTATTTATGGCCCTATAACTTACAAAAAAAGTAAAGAACATGTAAACATTGGGTATTTCTAAACTCAGGACAAAATTTAGAAACTATTTAGCATGGGTGTTTTTTGGTGGTTGTAGATATGTAACAGATTTTGGGGGTCAAAGTTAGAAAAAGTGTTTTTTTTTTTCAATTTTTCCTCATATTTTATAATTTTTTTATAGTAAATAATAAGATATGATGAAAATAATGGTATCTTTAGAAAGTCCATTTAATGGCGAGAAAAACGGTATATAAATATGTGTGGGTACAGTAAAGGAGTAAGACGAAAATTACAGCTAAACACAAACACCGCAGAAATGTAAAAATAGCCTTGGTCCCAAACGGACAGAAAATGGAAAAGTGCTGCGGTCATTAAGGGGTTAAAAGGATAGATAACGCCTGTACTATCCATTCCCCAGCTTTGCACAACCAACACTGTTATACTAATATACTTTATAACCTCTAAACCTCGGCCTGTTTTAAGCCCCTGCAGGTCACCTCTTATCTCAGTGCATATTGTTAGCTTTTCACAGCCAGACAGTGTTTGTTCATGTGTGCCATATAGATACCATTGTGCTCACTCCTGTGGAGTTATGCAGGAACCAGCACTAACTGGCTAAATGCAAGTTTGTAAAAAGCACTGAGATATGGAGGCAGTCTGCAGAGGCATAGATACAAGGTAATCACAGAGGTAAAAAGTGTATTAATATAACAGTGTTGGTTATGCAAAACTGGAGAATGGGTAATAAAGGGATTATCTATCTTTTTAAACAATAACCATTTTCAAGTAGACTGTTCCTTTAAACACAATTTGTTACTTTATTTTGGCGACTTCTCACCATGCTATTATTTTTCCACTTGTGCCTGTAGTTCTCTTCAAAGCCATTCTCTTATTTTAACCCTTTACAAGTGCTGACTAGTGAAACTCTGGATCTTCACAATGGGCGCCGCCATCTTGGAGTTTAAGTATTCATGCACATTGTGACAGGAGCAGTGGGCATTCCCAGCTCTGTGGTTCTGTTGTCTTCATGACAAACATTATCATGCACAATACAGAGCAGGAGCTGTACAGTTTTGCAGTGGCAGCATTTCTCTATATTATTCCTGAGAGCTTTTTTTTTTACATTTGTTATGGCACTTTAAAAAAACGGAAATATGTAAAACGCCTGCTTTCTGTTGTGTAAGATAATTCCGATTATCCTAGCTTTGTGACGGAATAATCTAGATTTTATTAAAGACACCGACGAATATTTTGCTTCATCTTTTTCTTACTACTTAATGCAGCTCTTAAAGAAATATGCAGTAACAGAAAGCATTAAACAGCACAGAAAACAATGACCATACATAGCTAGCCAATGAAAAGGCTAGGTTAGAGAAAAAAGCATAGAATGACCAGTCAGAATAGCCGTTGTGACCATAAACTGCGTTAAGTAGTAAAAGAAAGAGGAAGCAAAATTTTCATCTCGGGGTCTTGTAGTAAAATCCAAAGAGCAAGATACAGCTATCAAAAAGACGCTAACATCACTGATCTATGAAAACTCATTGCTTCTATCACAGGATGCAACAATACGCTTAGTCCAAGATGGTGGCACCCAGTGTAAAGATGCAGAGCTTTACCAGCTGTCTTTTGTTATTGGATAAAATAAGAGAAAGACTTTAAAGAGAGCTGCAGGTATAGAAGAAAAAACACTAACGGGGTGAGTAGTGACCATGCTACTGTAGTTGTACCCAGGAGTTTAATGTCCCTTTAAATTGCACAGAAGCCAGAAAAAAAATCAGATGTGGAAAATGCAATTTTAAAAATCAATTTATGTAATTTTCAAAATAAAGTAAAATCTTGAGTGCAAACTGTAGTAAACAAATTACAGTACCAAGGCTTGTCTACTCCAGTCTAGATTGGCTCCTCCAAATAAGGCAAATGGTGAGTTTGCTCGTTAAAAAAAAACAATGTGTTAATGCATTCAGAATATGTTCCCATTTTGCTAGTATTTTAATTTATTTCAAGTCTAAACAAAACTATTTTAATTACAAGGTGTTTTATGTCACTTTAACTTTAAAATGTTAGTTTCAGTAAATTCAGATAGATAGGTGCGGTGTACTATGTATTACAGCAGCTCTTTCAGTATACGCACTGAGATACACATCTCAGGTGCCCCACAATAACTCTTACTGGGTAATTATACTAGTGAAAAATTGCTTTATTTAAATAAGCATAAAATGATGAACAACTGCAACAACTCTGAACTCTAATAGCTGTCCTGCAGTCTCTAAATTACTGTTCCTGAGTTCTTGCCGTTCTGCTATTGCTCTTATCTACGTAAGAAGAAATAACATTGCACTCATGTGGTCCACAGTCCTCCTTAAAAGAATATAAACTATGTAGGAATAGGAATCCCACAAGCTTTCATTCTGATGAATATTTAGAGATGATATACAGATTTTTTCAGCAGCAATAGATGTTAGATGGCATTTTCTACATTATTGAGTATATGTTTAATTCACTCAATGCTAGAAGTAGGTGCCTTGTCTGCTTTAAAGGGATAGAAAAGTCAGAATTGAACTGTGCATGGCTGCATTTTAATGGGAAATATAAACAGTTTTGCTGTATACTTCCATTAGCAAAAATGATTCTAATAAAAGTTATTACTGTTTTTCTGTGGCATACGCACATATCCTTTGAAGGCCCGTGCACCAGTAGTTAAATACCATGCATGCTCAGAGACCTGAATATGGTGTGTATTGCTTCAGAAGATGTAACTTGTGGCATACAAGCCACTGCTGACTCTCTAAGAAGGTGTGTTGTTTGAATACTGGTGCACGGGCCCTCAAAGGATATGCGTGTATGCCGCAGAAAATCAGTAATAGCGTTTATTAGAAGAATTTTTTGCTAATGGAAGTATACTGCAAAAATACTTCTTTCTCCAACATAGGTGTGTCCGGTCCACGGCGTCATCCTTACTTGTGGGATATTCTCTTCCCCAACAGGAAATGGCAAAGAGCCCAGCAAAGCTGGTCACATGATCCCTCCTAGGCTCCGCCTACCCCAGTCATTCTCTTTGCCGTTGTACAGGCAACATCTCCACGGAGATGGCTTAGAGTTTTTTAGTGTTTAACTGTAGTTTTTATTATTCAATCAAGAGTTTGTTATTTTAAAATAGTGCTGGTATGTACTATTTACTCTGAAACAGAAAAGAGATGAAGATTTCTGTTTGTAAGAGGAAAATGATTTTAGCAACCGTTACTAAAATCGATGGCTGTTCCACACAGGACTGTTGAGAGGAATTAACTTCAGTTGGGGGAACAGTGAGCAGACTTTTGCTGCTTGAGGTATGACACATTCTAACAAGACGATGTAATGCTGGAAGCTGTCATTTTCCCTATGGGATCCGGTAAGCCATTTTTATTACACAGTAAATAAGGGCTTCACAAGGGCTTGTTAAAACTGTAGACATTTTCTGGGCTAAATCGATTCATATATAAACATATTTAGTCTTGAGGAATCATTTAATCTGGGTATTTTGTAAAATAATATCGGCAGGCACTGTTTTGGACACCTTATTCTTTAGGGGCTTTCCCTAATCATAGGCAGAGCCTCATTTTCGCGCCGGTATTGCGCACTTGTTTTTGAGAAGCATGACATGCAGTCGCATGTGTGAGGAGCTCTGATACATAGAAAAGACTTTCTGAAGGCGTCATTTGGTATCGTATTCCCCTTTGGGCTTGGTTGGGTCTCAGCAAAGCAGATACCAGGGACTGTAAAGGGGTTAAAGATAAAAACGGCTCCGGTTCCGTTATTTTAAGGGTTAAAGCTTCCAAATTTGGTGTGCAATACTTTTAAGGCTTTAAGACACTGTGGTGAAATTTTGGTGAATTTTGAACAATTCCTCCATACTTTTTCGCAATTGCAGTAATAAAGTGTGTTCAGTTTAAAATTTAAAGTGACAGTAACGGTTTTATTTTAAAACGTTTTTTGTACTTTGTTATCAAGTTTATGCCTGTTTAACATGTCTGAACTACCAGATAGACTGTGTTCTGAATGTGGGGAAGCCAAGGTTCCTTCTCATTTAAATAGATGTGATTTATGTGACACAGAAAATGATGCCCAAGATGATTCCTCAAGTGAGGGGAGTAAGCATGGTACTGCATCATTCCCTCCTTCGTCTACACGAGTCTTGCCCACTCAGGAGGCCCCTAGTACATCTAGCGCGCCAATACTCCTTACTATGCAACAATTAACGGCTGTAATGGATAATTCTATCAAAAACATTTTAGCCAAAATGCCCACTTATCAGCGTAAGCGCGACTGCTCTGTTTTAGATACTGAAGAGCATGAGGACGCTGATGATAATGGTTCTGAAATGCCCCTACACCAGTCTGAGGGGGCCAGGGAGGTTTTGTCTGAGGGAGAAATTTCAGATTCAGGGAAAATTTCTCAACAAGCTGAACCCGATGTGATTACATTTAAATTTAAGTTGGAACATCTCCGCGCTCTGCTTAAGGAGGTGTTATCCACTCTGGATGATTGTGAGAATTTGATCATCCCAGAGAAACTATGTAAAATGGACAAGTTCCTAGAGGTCCCGGGGCCCCCAGAAGCTTTTCCTATACCCAAGCGGGTGGCGGACATTGTAACTAAAGAATGGGAAAGGCCCGGTATACCTTTCGTCCCTCCCCCCATATTTAAAAAATTGTTTCCTATGGTCGACCCCAGAAAGGACTTATGGCAGACAGTCCCCAAGGTCGAGGGAGCGGTTTCTACTTTAAACAAACGCACCACTATACCCATAGAAGATAGTTGTGCTTTCAAAGATCCTATGGATAAAAAATTAGAAGGTTTGCTTAAAAAGATGTTTGTTCAGCAGGGTTACCTTCTACAACCAATTTCATGCATTGTCCCTGTCACTACAGCCGCGTGTTTCTGGTTCGATGAGCTAGAAAAGGCGATCGATAGTGATTCTCCTCCTTATGAGGAGATTATGGACAGAATCCGTGCTCTCAAATTGGCTAATTCTTTCACCCTAGACGCCACTTTGCAATTGGCGAGGTTAGCGGCAAAAAATTCTGGGTTTGCTATTGTGGCGCGCAGAGCGCTTTGGTTGAAATCTTGGTCAGCGGATGCTTCTTCCAAGAACAAATTGCTTAACATTCCTTTCAAGGGGAAAACGCTGTTTGGCCCTGACTTGAAAGAGATTATCTCTGATATCACTGGGGGTAAGGGCCACGCCCTTCCTCAGGATAGGTCTTTCAAGGCCAAAAATAAACCTAATTTTCGTCCCTTTCGTAGAAACGGACCAGCTCCAAGTGCTACGTCCTCTAAGCAAGAGGGTAATACTTCTCAAGCCAAGCCAGCCTGGAGACCAATGCAAGGCTGGAACAAGGGAAAGCAGGCCAAGAAACCTGCCACTGCTACCAAGACAGCATGAAATGTTGGCCCCCGATCCGGGACCGGATCTGGTGGGGGGCAGACTCTCTCTCTTCGCTCAGGCTTGGGCAAGAGATGTTCTGGATCCTTGGGCACTAGAAATAGTCTCCCAAGGTTATCTTCTGGAATTCAAGGGGCTTCCCCCAAGGGGGAGGTTCCACAGGTCTCAATTGTCTTCAGACCACATAAAGAGACAGGCATTCTTACATTGTGTAGAAGACCTGTTAAAAATGGGAGTGATTCATCCTGTTCCATTAGGAGAACAAGGGATGGGGTTCTACTCCAATCTGTTCGTAGTTCCCAAAAAAGAGGGAACGTTCAGACCAATCTTAGATCTCAAGATCCTAAACAAGTTTCTCAAGGTTCCATCGTTCAAAATGGAAACCATTCGAACAATTCTTCCTTCCATCCAGGAAGGTCAATTCATGACCACGGTGGATTTAAAGGATGCGTATCTACATATTCCTATCCACAAGGAACATCATCGGTTCCTAAGGTTCGCATTCCTGGACAAGCATTACCAGTTCGTGGCACTTCCTTTCGGATTAGCCACTGCTCCAAGGATTTTCACAAAGGTACTAGGGTCCCTTCTAGCGGTACTAAGACCAAGGGGCATTGCAGTAGTACCTTACTTGGACGACATTCTGATTCAAGCGTCGTCCCTTCCTCTAGCAAAGGCTCATACGGACATAGTCCTGGCCTTTCTCAGATCTCACGGATGGAAAGTGAACGTAGAAAAGAGTTCTCTATCTCCGTCAACAAGGGTTCCCTTCTTGGGAACAATAATAGATTCCTTAGAAATGAGGATTTTTCTGACAGAGGCCAGAAAAACAAAACTTCTAAACTCTTGTCAAACACTTCATTCCGTTCCTCTTCCTTCCATAGCGCAGTGCATGGAAGTAATAGGTTTGATGGTAGCGGCAATGGACATAGTTCCTTTTGCGCGCATTCATCTAAGACCATTACAACTGTGCATGCTCAGTCAGTGGAATGGGGACTATACAGACTTGTCTCCGACGATACAAGTAAATCAGAGGACCAGAGACTCACTCCGTTGGTGGCTGTCCCTGGACAACCTGTCACAAGGGATGACCTTCCGCAGACCAGAGTGGGTCATTGTCACGACCGACGCCAGTCTGATGGGCTGGGGCGCGGTCTGGGGACCCCTGAAAGCTCAGGGTCTTTGGTCTCGGGAAGAATCTCTTCTACCGATAAATATTCTGGAACTGAGAGCGATATTCAATGCTCTCAAGGCTTGGCCTCAGCTAGCAAAGGCCAAGTTCATACGGTTTCAATCAGACAACATGACGACCGTTGCGTACATCAACCATCAGGGGGGAACAAGGAGTTCCCTGGCGATGGAAGAAGTGACCAAAATCATTCAATGGGCGGAGACTCACTCCTGCCATCTGTCTGCAATCCACATCCCAGGAGTGGAAAATTGGGAAGCGGATTTTCTGAGTCGTCAGACATTACATCCGGGGGAGTGGGAACTCCATCCGGAAATCTTTGCCCAAAATACTCAACTGTGGGGCATTCCAGACATGGATCTGATGGCCTCTCGTCAGAACTTCAAGGTTCCTTGCTACGGGTCCAGATCCAGGGATCCCAAGGCGACTCTAGTAGATGCACTAGTAGCACCTTGGACCTTCAAACTAGCTTATGTATTCCCGCCGTTTCCTCTCATCCCCAGGCTGGTAGCCAGGATCAATCAGGAGAGGGCGTCGGTGATCTTGATAGCTCCTGCGTGGCCACGCAGGACTTGGTATGCAGATCTGGTGAATATGTCATCGGCTCCACCATGGAAGCTACCTTTGAGACGAGACCTTCTTGTTCAAGGTCCGTTCGAACATCCGAATCTGGTCTCACTCCAGCTGACTGCTTGGAGATTGAACGCTTGATCTTATCAAAACGAGGGTTCTCAGATTCTGTTGTTGATACTCTTGTTCAGGCCAGAAAGCCTGTAACTAGAAAAATTTACCACAAAATATGGAAAAAATATATCTGTTGGTGTGAATCTAAAGGATTCCCTTGGGACAAGGTAAAAATTCCTAAGATTCTATCCTTTCTTCAAGAAGGATTGGAGAAAGGATTATCTGCAAGTTCCTTGAAGGGACAGATTTCTGCCTTGTCTGTGTTACTTCACAAAAAGCTGGCAGCTGTGCCAGATGTTCAAGCCTTTGTTCAGGCTCTGGTTAGAATCAAGCCTGTTTACAAACCTTTGACTCCTCCTTGGAGTCTCAACTTAGTTCTTTCAGTTCTTCAGGGGGTTCCGTTTGAACCCTTACATTCCGTTGATATTAAGTTATTATCTTGGAAAGTTTTGTTTTTGGTTGCAATTTCTTCTGCTAGAAGAGTTTCAGAATTATCTGCTCTGCAGTGTTCTCCTCCTTATCTGGTGTTCCATGCAGATAAGGTGGTTTTACGTACTAAACCTGGTTTTCTTCCGAAAGTTGTTTCTAACAAAAACATTAACCAGGAGATAGTCGTGCCTTCTTTGTGTCCGAAACCAGTTTCAAAGAAGGAACGTTTGTTGCACAATTTGGATGTTGTTCGCGCTCTAAAATTCTATTTAGATGCTACAAAGGATTTTAGACAAACATCTTCCTTGTTTGTTGTTTATTCTGGTAAAAGGAGAGGTCAAAAAGCAACTTCTACCTCTCTCTCTTTTTGGATTAAAAGCATCATCAGATTGGCTTATGAGACTGCCGGACGGCAGCCTCCTGAAAGAATCACAGCTCATTCCACTAGGGCTGTGGCTTCCACATGGGCCTTCAAGAACGAGGCTTCTGTTGATCAGATATGTAGGGCAGCGACTTGGTCTTCACTGCACACTTTTACCAAATTTTACAAGTTTGATACTTTTGCTTCTTCTGAGGCTGTTTTTGGGAGAAAGGTTTTGCAAGCCGTGGTGCCTTCCATTTAGGTGACCTGATTTGCTCCCTCCCTTCATCCGTGTCCTAAAGCTTTGGTATTGGTTCCCACAAGTAAGGATGACGCCGTGGACCGGACACACCTATGTTGGAGAAAACAGAATTTATGTTTACCTGATAAATTACTTTCTCCAACGGTGTGTCCGGTCCACGGCCCGCCCTGGTTTTTTAATCAGGTCTGATAATTTATTTTCTTTAACTACAGTCACCACGGTATCATATGGTTTCTCCTATGCAAATATTCCTCCTTTACGTCGGTCGAATGACTGGGGTAGGCGGAGCCTAGGAGGGATCATGTGACCAGCTTTGCTGGGCTCTTTGCCATTTCCTGTTGGGGAAGAGAATATCCCACAAGTAAGGATGACGCCGTGGACCGGACACACCGTTGGAGAAAGTAATTTATCAGGTAAACATAAATTCTGTTTTTTCAATTTGGTATCTACTTCTGCACTCCTTTAATCATAGACTGCCACACAAACTCCTCATATTTATTATGCTTGATCAGTTGCCTTTATGCTGTGCTGTTGTTAACCATTTTATACGTGGATGAATACTAAATACCTTGAAAATATATATAACAATGTTTATTAAGGAGCAAATACTCTTGTGGCTTCTCTTTCATCATGTATATAAAAATCTAATATACAATTATAAAAGAGTTGACTGTTATCAGTGCTTTAGGTGAGCCTGATTTTCCATTACGAGTTGAGATATTTATGGGACAAAGAATGATGGGGAAGAAACAAAATAGAGTTGGTAATTATGTTTTCCTTTAGCTGTCTTGCCAGTACTTTTATAAAATAATTAGATCTTATAAATATTTACCCATCAAAGTTATCCAAAATAGATATGTACCCTGAAAGCTAAAGTAAAATGTTGGCCACCTGAATTTGTACTTTAATTCAATAGGTAAATTACATTAATGATATCATCCAACTTCAACTTATTGAATTACAGGAGATGTGCTCCAATATAAAGAAGGGATGTCACCCTTGGGTGCTTTACACCAGGCTTCAATTGACTATGCATCAGCTATCAAACTCAAACCAAAAGATCCTAACTTACATTTCCACCTTGGCATGGTATTAGAAGAATACTATTATGCAGCAGAAATATATGGCTTAAAGAAAAAGGTAAATTCAGCAAATGTGTTTGTTCTTTTGGCAATAGAGAACTAGCATGTATAGCTAAGTACGAAGAAGAAGCGTTCCTGGGACTCCAAGGGCAGGTTTGTTAAAAAAATAATTTTATTTAAAAGAAATCTTAAAAATACAAATATGCAGGGTGATGTGCATTTGAGGCCCATGTATAGCTAACCTTAATTGGCATCAAATAAAGGCGATAACATAAAGAATACTCACCAGAGTAGTTCTACAAGCCATTAATACATTTTGCTTGTAGGTATTTAATTAGTTATGTATGTCCTGGATATACCGGTATTTAAATTGACTCTATTATCCCTTTAAAGTAGTGAGGTTCTTTTTTTATAACTGTTTTATCAAAATAGCCCTATTACAATCCATCAGAATTTCCAGGCAAAAAGATAGTGTGAAAATTAAATTTAAAAAAGTAATATTGAAGGCTTTTATCTAGGGGATTTTTCCAAGAATTTTACAGGTGGGAGTATGTGTAGCCATGTTTAATGCTTATATGAGTTTCGGTTGTTTCAGCCCTTTGAAAAAGGAGTCTTTTATTTAATTTATTTTTATGAGCATCCAGAACTAACTCACTAACAGATCGATTCAATGGTAAAATGATAAAAGATAGCTAAGCTGGCAATATAATTTATGAATAATTTACTGAAGACTGAAGCATATTTAGAAGTATTGCACAGTTCAGTGAAACCACCCTCAATGGATATTTGATTTAAGAAATTATTAATTTTGTTCTGGTAAATAGAACATTTCATTTATGCTTCAGTACAGTTATTCCTTGAGAATTTTTTCTTCCAGAAGGAAGATGAAGGTCCTGATTTCAACAGTGCAAAAGCTACAGGTAAAAATGAAGAAATCCTGGCAATATGCAAGCTTCATGGCGTTTCTGGACAACCTAGTACAGAGCAACAGCTTAAAGCTTTAGACCTTGAGTATCACCAGTTGAAAGAACAGGGTCAGTCAAGCAGAGCTGATTACATTCAGAACCTCTTTGCTTGGAAATCCAAACAGGCTGGAAAGGTAAATATATTATTGCGACTATATGCATGGCAAGGTACATGTGTACCCTTGTAATTCATACAGTTCTTCTCTCATAAAGATAAGCTTATATAATTCTTAATAACAATACTTACTGGATTTACTACTGCTGAAAGTACAATAGAAAGTGTTTAATAACTAAGGTGTCACTGGCAATCCTATGTTTAAATGGACACTACTTGTAATGATAAGGCATTTATGTTGTTGGTGTTTTGCTATATAGTTACATGTCCATCATGGACGTATCTAGACCTCACTTGGCCCAGGGCAAAAATCTGTTGAGGGGGCCCCCCTTTTTCAATAGCTCCCTTTCTGGCTGTTTGTAATAAAAGAGAGGCTAAGCCAGTAGACAGCTGGAGCAAGGAGACTGTGAGTCATCTCTTGCCTTTGGTTAGTCCATACCAGAGGATATGCACTTGCACAAATATGGTGGCAAATTTTTATGTACAACACTGTGATGACCATCTTGGAAACCCTGTCATTATATTTGAAAATGCGAATCCATGCACTTTCTGTACAATGTGAGCCCTGTTTTATAGGGGGACAACACTGAGGGTCCAGACAGGATGCAAGTGGAATTCAAGCCCCACTAGACCCTCCTGTAACAACACCTCTACTGATTGAGCTAGATAGGCGCCCCTTGATGTTTGGGCCCAGTCTCAGTTGAGACCTCTGAGACCCCTGTAGTTATGCCCCTGATGTCAGCCAAGTATAAGCATTTTCGAAACAAATTAACATTGTGTTTGCTGCAATTGCTTTTTAAAAGCCAATCTCTACTCACCATTTGCCTTATTTGGAGGAACCAACCTGGATTTGTTTCTGGAATAGACGAGTTTGGCCACTGTCATGTTATGTTAGCAAAATCTTTGTTGTTTTTCAAATGTTTTCAAAAAATCCCCCCATCTGACGCCAATTAGCAACAGATCTGTAGCAAAGTTCACATTAAGAAGTCTTAAGAAGTTCACATTAAGAAGTCAGATATATATATATATATATATATATAAATATCTATTTAGAAACACAAAGAACATTTTCTTCTAAGTGAAGAACATTGGAATGTACTTTTTTTTTTCGAAAAACACAGTAAAACATAGTAAAAAAAATTAAATTGATTAAAAATGATTTTTCATGTTTAAATGTATTTGAGTGAAAAGAACTCCGATGTGTATGTATGTATATACATGTGTATATATGTATGTATATACATATTTAAACATAACAAAATAACAAGAGTATTGCATTGAGCTAACTATACATTTATAAATAGACAAGTTTCGGCAGAATTCCTTCCTTTCTCAAGTCTGAAGCTTGTCTACTTATAAATGTATAGCTAGACCAATATAAAAGTATCATTACTCATTGTAATACTCTTGTTATACTGGTATCTAAATCACTAGACTAACACGGCTACTCCAATCAACGTATTTACACATATAAACACATAAAGACACATGTACAGTGGGGCAAAAAAGTATTTAGTCAGCTTCCAATTGTGCAAGTTCTCCCACTTAAGAAGATGAGAGAGGCCTGTAATTTTCATCATAGGTATACCTCAACTATGAGAGACAAAATGTGGAAACAAATCCAGACAATCACATTGTCTGATTTGGAAAGAATTTATTTGCATATTATGGTGGAAAATAAGTATTTGGTCACCTACAAACAAGCAAGATTTCTGGCTCTCACAGACCTGTATCTTCTTCTTTAAGAGGCTCCTCTGTCCTCCACTCATTACCTGTATTAATGGCACTTGTTTGAACTTGTTATCAGTATAAAAGACACCTGTCCACAACCTCAAACAGTCACACTCCAAACTCAACTATGGTGAAGACCAAAGAGTTGTCGAAGGACACCAGAAACAAAATTGTAGACCTGCACCAGGCTGGGAAGACTGAATCTGCAATAGGCAAGCAGCTTGGTGTGAAGAAATCAACTGTGGGAGCAATAATTCGAAAATGGAAGACATACAAGACCACTGATAATCTCCCTCGATCTGGGACTCCACGCAAGATCTCACCCCGTGGGGTCAAAATGATCACAAGAACGGTGAGCAAACATCCCAGAACCACACAGGGGGACCTAGTGAATGACCTGCAGAGAGCTGGGACCAACGTAACAAAGGCTACCATCAGTAACACACTACACCACCAGGGACTCAGATCCTGCAGTGCCAGACGTGTCCCCCTGCTTAAGCCTGTACATGTCCGGGCCCATCTGAAGTATGCTAGAGAGCATTTGGATGATCCAGAAGCGGATTGAGAGAATGTCATATGGTCAGATGAAACCAAAGTAGAACTGTTTGGTAGAAACACAACTCGTTGTGTTTGGAGGAGAGAGAATGCTGAGTTGCAACCAAAGAACACCATACCTACTGTGAAGCATGGGGGTGGCAACATCATGCTTTGGGGCTGTTTCTCTGCAAAGGGAACAGGACGACTGATCCGTGTACATGAAAGAATGAGTGGGGCCATGTATCGTGAGATTTTGAGTGCAAACCTCCTTCTATCAGCAAGGGCATTGAAGATGAAACGTGGCTGGGTCTTTCAGCATGACAATGATTCCAAACTCACCACCCGGGCAACGAAGGAGTGGCTTTGTAAGAAGCATTTCAAGGTCCTGTAGTGGCCTAGCCAGTCTCCAGATCTCAACCCCATAGAAAACCTTTGGAGGGAGTTGAATGTCCGTGTTGCCCAGCGACAGCCCCAAAACATCACTGCTCTAGAGGAGATCTGCATGCAGGAATGGGCCAACATACCAGCAACAGTGTGTGACAACCTTGTGCAGACTTACAGAAAATGTTTGACCCCTGTCATTGCCAACAAAGGATATATAACAAAGTATTGAGATGAACTTTTGATATTGACCAAATACTTATTTTCCACCATAATATGCAAATAAATTCTTTCCAAATCAGACAATGTGATTGTCTGGATTTGTTTCCACATTTTGTCTCTCATAGTTGAGGCATACCTATGATGAAAATTACAGGCCTCTCTCATCTTCTTAAGTGGGAGAACTTGCACAATTGGTGGCTGACTAAATACTTTTTTGCCCCACTGTATTTACAGACATACGCATTTTACATGCATATATACATTGCAGGCCTTTCTAGTCAAATACCTTGTCATATACCCTATGCTTATTAACCCTTATAAAACATTTTATTGGTATGTATATACAATATTTTTATCAGTAAGTGTATATATAAGTGTAATACTTTATTTGAACCCCTAGACACCGTTAGGACATTCCATGCTTTCCTAACAGCACTGCGCTTTAACGTTGTTATAACGGCATAGAACGTCCTACCTTTTCTGGCATCCTGTACCCGCCTTCTTTTAAGCAATGAGAAATCCGACTGGGGCATGCCTAGCATAATAGGCAGTCCACCATGATTCAATACTGGCCTTGAAATTATTTTATCGCATCGATGATTGTGTGATTTTGCCCCTGGCATAAAGTGGTTAATGTATTTATGTTGTGCTTGGTGCACTTTACGCTAGATCTTTAGGCACTCTAATACGTTAAGCAATTTTTTTTTACTTTAGACTTGTAATATGTGTGTAAGTTAGCGCAGTCGCGATATTGCGGCCTGCGCTAACCTTAACATACCGCTTATAATCCTATAGGATAGAAAAATGACACAGACAGTTCAAGCTTCAGAGTAAAAGTTTTAAAAGTTCAACATGTATTTAAAGTTGCAGCAAAATACTTTACATCACCATCAGCTAATATCAGCATTCATACAAGCAGAACATTCTTGGAGCCAACATGACCCACTCAGTCCTTACTAGATTTTGGAATACGTACACAAAAATAAATGCGATCTGTATGGACAGTGCTATACTAACAGAAATCTCTGCAGTACATGTGAAACCAAAGTATATGCTGGTATGTTAGCGTCATACATTAACCTCAGCCAAACAAATGCTAACATGTTTGCAGGGAAATCACACATACGTTTGTAATTTGTGGTTTATCCAGATTTTTTTGGGAAAATAATATTTTGTTTATGTAAAAAAATGTGAAATGGCTCCCTTTTATAGCTCATCTTTACGTAATTGTTGTTGCAGAGTGCCCAAAGTAGACTCAGTGCCATAAAACAAATGTAATGCCAAACAGTCAAAGGTGGAACAGCACCAAAGGACAGGAGTGCTCGTGCAGACAGGTGAACTGCCACTTCACCAAATTTAATCAAAAACAAGCTGTGGACACCTTCTTTGTTTTGGATAAAACAAATGTAGATACTTTTTCTGTGTGTGCCACTGCATCTCTCCTGGCTCTTTTTTCCCAATGGCATAAAATAGACTTCACTAGCAAGCAGAAGTTTTGTAGAGTGATTTAACATAGATTTGTGTGCTAGAAAAATATCATCTTGTTTTTTGAATAGTAATTTTACACAAAACACCTGAAAGAGATGTAAGGATTGCAAGTCCATATGGTTCCCTGCAACAATCTGTGCATCTGGTGAAGTGTGGCAAACTTCACTACATATATTATTTATGCTGGTTTGTGTGATCCCGTATAGCGGGTACCGGTATTTCATGGAGGTTTCACATGGATTTGACTAATAACTTGAACAGAGCTGTCTTTCTTTTATCTGGTATCAACGTGTGTCCAGTATAAATAGTAATATATGGTCTGTGCTAGAAGCATTTTGTTTTCTGTAAGGCCTCTCAGTGATGTTCCAGTTGCTAAGCAACTAGACTTTTTAAGTATATTGTGTTTCAACTTCATAAACCCAAGCTATACTAAAGTAATTATAGAAGGCACCATCAATCCCTCTTGACAGAATGAGTCACTGCTAGTCTAAAGTCAGTGTAATGCCTTGGTAGATTGTTCCTTTTTTCTGCCCTACAAATAATTCTAACAAATTCAATTAACGTACCTGTGATCTTCTTATATTCATGTTTTGTATCTTTCTCTCCCTGTTCCTGATTTCCTGTTTGTAAGGAAAGGCACATATGACTGTACTTGTGAACATCAAATGTTTGTCCTAATGATCTCACCTTTTTTTATGGCCAGCTTCAGAAAATGTTACGATAATAATAATAATAATATACATTTACAAATCCTGAATTCCAAAATCCAAACTTATTCTAAAATCCAAACTTTATAATTAATATTTTTGTAAAAATAAAATTATCAAAATTTACTATTTTCGCTGCCTGTAAGTCACAATCTTCTCTGCCTGTGTCTTTGGTTTGGTTTTGTGTTATAAAATGCAAATAACATTCTATATTTATTTAAAACATCAAATATTAACTTTCTGACTACTTTGCTGTTCTATCTTTCTGAAGCTACTGTGCATACAAAAGAAATACAAATTATATAAAACTACCTTTAGGTTGCATATATAAACCTTATAATGACCTGTTCGCCGTACATCAATCACTCAACGGCAGCCGTGGCACACCAAACAGACCAGACAGCAGTGGATGAAATCACGCACCTGTGCTGATTTCCGACATTATAAATTCATCCTTAAGTCCACAACTCTGCGCTCAGCCTGTCCAAACAAGTCTATTTCTCCTCTCTTGTGTCATCTCACACATCCAACGCCAGAAAGCTGTTCTCAACCTTTTACTCCCTTCTACATCCGCCTGCACCCCCGCCCACTACCAACCTCACTGCTAAGATTATTGCTGATCACTTCAAAAATAAAATTGACACCATTAGAAAAGATATCTGCACCTCACACCCCTCAAACCTAGCATTCCTACACACCCCTTCTATTAACAAAACTCTATGCTACTTCCCTCCTGTAACAGAGGAAGATGTCTCTGTACTACTATCTTTGGCTCATCTCATAATCTGCCCACTTGACCCTATTCCTTCACAACTTCTTCCCTCTCTCTCTGCTTCACTAACCCCTACCCTAACTCATCTCTTTAACCAATCTCTCACTGCTGGCACATTTCCTAATACATTTAAGCATGTGTCTATCATACCAATCCTAAACATCGCTTATCCCCTCCACCCCTTGTAACTATCTACCAGTCTCCTTACTTCCCTATGCTTCAAAATTATTGAAATGACTGGTCTATAATCGGTTAACTCAATTTTTCGCAACTAACTCCTTACTTGATCCACTACAATCTGGGTTTCACTCTAAACACTCAACAGAAACCGCTCTTACTAAAGTAAAAAATGACCTGTTATCAGCTAAAGCAAAAGGCCACTACTCCTTACTAATTCTTCTTGACCTGTCCACTGCTTTTGACACAGTTGACCATCCTCTCCTCCTGCTTTTCTCTCTCTATACATTCTTCCTTGGCAAACTTATAGCCTCCTTTGGATTCCAGTACCACTTATATGCTGCTGATACCCAAATCTATCTTTCCTCTCCTGATATCTCTCCCTCTTTACTCAACCAGATTTCCAACTGCCTCTCTGCAATTTCCTCTTGGATGTGTTCACACTACCTCCAACTCAATATGTCCAAAGCTGAGCTGCTTCTTATTCCCCCCTCTTCGAGACCTGACATTTCGCTGACAGTTGGAGACTCTATTCTCAACACCTCACCCCAGGTCCACTGTCTTGGGGTCACACTTGATTTAGAACTCACATTCAACCCACATATACAAGCGCTTACCAAATCCTGCTGTTCACACCTACGCAACATTTCCGGAATTCGTCCTTTCCTTACTCAAAAAACTACAAAAATAATAATTCCCTCATTTTGTCACGCATTGGTTATTGCATTCTACTTCTAAATGGCCTTCCAAAACACTGCCTCTCCTCCCTTCAATCTATTATGAATGCTTCTGCTAGACTCATCTTCTACATCAGCTGCTTCGCTCTGCCAGTCTCTACACTGGCTCCCCATACACTCCAGAATACAATTTAAAGTATTAACCCTAACTTACAAAGCACTCAACAGTCTAACTCCCAATTATATTTCCTCTCTCATCGTGGAATATTCCCCGTCCTGTCCTCTTCGATCAACCTCTGACCTACGTCTCTCCACTCCTGTTATCTCTAAGGCCCCCTCCGTTGTATAGCTTCAGATGCTCTTTGAAAACCCACCTATTCAGAGAGGCTTACCATCTCTCATCCTAACCAAACTAATACTTGAACTGCCTGACTCACTGCTGCAACTACAACCGATGTGACAAGCTACCCCAACCTTATGTCTCTGCACCCTAAACCTGTAGACTGTGAGCTCTCCGGAGCAGGGCCTTCTTCCTCCTGTACTAGATTTGTTTAGTTTTGTTATGTTTTGTATTTTATCACAAATCCTTGTCATTGTATACTCCTATCATTGTATCCAGTGCTACAGAATTTGGCGGTGCTATACAAATAAATGATAATAATAATAATAATGTAAATATTGCCTACATGACATAAGATATTGTTGTCTATACTTGGTTCCATCCTCTCTCCAAACTGTCCCATTTTACAAATGCAAATATTCCAAAATCCAAACTTTTTCCAGTCCCAAGCAGTTTGGATAAAGTGTTGTCTACCTGTAATAATAATAATATTAAAGCCCAGTATCAAATAATACTCTTGAAAACAGGGGCACTTTAATGCTTATTTTCTAAAATACTTACCTTTGTGTTATGGTAAGCATGATAACGCCAATCCTCCGCCCGCATCTGCTGCTTTTATTAGCATATCTATGATGAATCAGGCTTCCTCCAATTGTTGCGTTGCCCCACGAGCTGGATGCCAAAGGGGGCACAAAATTATTGTAGGAAGCCAGATACGTCATTGATCTGCTAATGAAAGCATCAGATGCGAGTGGAGGATCGGCATTATGTTTACCATAACGCAAAGGTAAGGTTGTTTTTTTTTTAAAAAAAGCATCATTGTAAACTTTAATGAATTAAAATGCCCCTGTTTTTAGGAGTATTATTTGATACTGGGCTTTAATTCGTTAAAGTTTACAATCACGTTGACATTTTGGTTCCTGTTACCTAAGTATAACCATATTTTATTGTAATGCTTTCTCACAACTGTTTTATAACTGGTGGTCCTTCCAAGAGTTCATATTTATATTATTCTGGCAGGCTTCTCGCCTTAAAGGGACACTAAACCATTTTTTTTCTTTAATGATTCGGATAGAGCATGCAATTTTAAGCAACTTTCTAATTTACTCCTATTATAAATTTTTCTCTTCATTTTCTTTCTATCTTTATTTAAAAATCAGGAATGTAAAGCTTAAGAGCCGGCCCATTTTTTGTTGAGAACCTGGGTTATTCTTGCTCATTGGTGGCTAAATGTAGCCACCAATAAGCAAGCACTATCCAGGGTGCTGATCATAAAATGGGCTGGCTTCTAAGCTTTAAGTTCCTGCTATTTAAATAAAGATAGCAAGAGAACGAGAGAAAAAATTGATAGTAGGAGTAAATTAGAAAGTTGCTTAAAATTGCATGACAATTAAAAGACAATTACATGGTTCCAGAATCCAAGATCACGAAATGTGAAGGGTTTGAAAAAGTCTCCCTAATCTTCACTCTTAAAGTGAAACTAAAAATGTAGGTTTAGTATCACTTTAAGAGTGAAGGTTAGGGAGACTTTTTTAAACCCTTCACAGTTTGTGATCTTGGATTCTGGAACCATGTAATTGTCTTTTAAAATACAACACTAGATGAGAAGTACTACTGTGTTTTCCTAGACCTGTGCCCTCATTACACTGCTGGCATCTGTTATTAACTCACAATCCTCTATGCACACCAAGCTAGTTTCTGCTACTGGTACAGCTTGGTTTTAAATATATCAGGAATAATATGACTTCCATGTAGAAGTTGTTTAGCAGAACATAATTTTATCCACAAAAACAACACGTAAACATAAAATCTAGACCAGAGTTAGCTGTGATAGCATTTTATTATTTCAGGCATAGTATATTAATGCCAGTACATAAAAACTGAAAATACTGGCATATGTTATAGATCTATTCAACTGTAATCATTATAGCATTTGTTTGCCTTAAGCCACTGAAACATGTAATACATTAAAGAGTTAAAGAAGATATGATTTGGAACATAACTGTAATTTTAAATAATAGATAAGGTTATCCATATATCCAGTTTATGTGTGTGTCACAAGCATTAATAATTCTGCGTATGCCAAATTATCCACATTCTACTTTCGAGAACTTTCAATTTGCTTGCAGTTATTGCTGGTCTCTCGTAACTTTCACCTCACTAGAGGCTATTAAATGTACAGCGTATTGATTTCTTAAGAAATGTACATCATTGTGTTTTACATTTCACCTTTGTCCTTATCTATCCCTGGAGAATTGATTTATGAGTATTGTTAGTGCTAAGTCAGTAGTATTGACTTTAAAGTGAGATTCCATCAACTGATGGAGCATGAAGCATTTTCAGTAAAGCATTACGGAAACAGATGAAGCATTTGAAAGCTTAATTCAGAGAGAGTTTTTTTTTTATTAGAATTTAGCAACTAAACTGTTAATTGCGTGGTATACTTTAAAATATATATATATATATATATATATCTATCAATGTATACTGCCTTATATACTATTTACAAGTTCAAAATAGATTTTAAAATTCAGTATCTGTGTGTTTGTTATAAATTAAATCATTTACAAACTATTGTCTAATCGGACGATTTAACAACCCCCCTATTGCGACAAATTTAACTGTTTCCGCGCAAGCCTTCAGGCTTGTCGGAAACAGGAGATAAGACCGCTGCTCCTTAACTCGTCCACTGCCTCTGAGGCGGCGGACAGCAATCCGCCTGATCGCATACGATCGGGTTGATTGACACCCCATGCTAGTGGATGATTGGCCGCAAATCTGCAGGGGGCGGCATTGCACAAGCAGTTCACAGAACTGCATGTACAATGATAAATGATTTATCGTTGGGCGGCGGACATGATCGCTACAGCGGATCATGTCCGTCTGCACAATGGTAAATCTACCCCTTAGTCTAGCATAATAAATGGTTGACAATTAGTATTAGTGTTATTTCAATAAGCTATTTATTAAATATAATTCTTACCATTAAACTAGAGTAATTAGATAAACAGAAATATATCTAATATATTTATATATATTTGTGTGTGTTGTGACCAACTGTGCATGATTGATTCAAAGGGACAGTAAACGTTCTATATTTCTGCAATGTATTCTGAACAGTGCAGTATGTAGTCATTATTACTCCCCTGGAAACATAAAAAGATCACTTTGCATATTGTACTTTTGAAATCCAGATGATGCATGTGCACCTATATAACTGGCTGCCCCTCTGTGTTAGGGGTAGGGTTGCTATCTTTTCTAGCAAAAAATACCGCCCATACTCATTTGCATAAATAATTATACAGCATAAATCAGGAACTAAAGCAGCTAGGACTTATTTCAAATAATAATTTGTTTTCTAATTGGATTGCAATACACATATGAGAAGTTTGACCATGATAGCATCTTTATTTCTATATTTAATCTTTATTTTTAACTCTGATCTGAACCTTAAAAATTACCGACCACATCTGTAAAATACCAGCAGGGTGCCAACCATAGTTATGGGTAATTTGACTATATACAACAATGTTTTAAAAACATTCCAACACATAACATTTACCAGCCCTTTAAGTTTCAATACAAATCTTAGGGACTATTATATTTGCCAGTGAATGTAACTAAGCAGTAATAAAGAAAATGTTATGTGCAATATTGGACCATATAAGTGCTAAAACATTTTTTTTTCACCCTTTTAATCACTTGTGAAGATGGGCGTAATATCATTAGATGAAGAAAACCCATTGACACAAGCTTTTCTGAAGTATCAAGATGCTCTCTCTCTTAATCCTGAAAACTGGCAATACAGCTTCCATGTGGGCAGACTCCTGTTGCAGCAGAAGATGAACAAGGAAGCTCTGACTTTTCTCCAAAAAGCTTTGGCTCTTCGACCAGAATCACCAATCACCAGGTTAAATAGATTGTTCACAAATAATCCGATAGCTATAAAAGTGTGGCACATATTTTTTTAAAATAATTGTAATGATTCATTCATGTAGAGTCCCAAACTTCAAAGTTGCCAGTTACACTGAATTTTCAACACAGTGCTTTATACAGGGCATAAAAGAGATAAAGGATGAAGAAAGTTTAAAAATAATAATAATAATAATAAAGATCCACATGAACTGTCTATTGGTGACATGAGTGATCTAAAAAAAAGTTCAAAAAGAGAGGCTATAATTTGATAACTGCTGGCAACCAGGCAAATGGCAAGTGGCTCAGGCTTTTTTATTACAACTATAGGGCCAGGGGCATAATCTGATGAGGGCAGGTGGCTTACTGAAGGACTGCAGGGCCAAAGGTCTGATTATAGGTATGATGTGTGCATATGGTTAACAGAGCAGAGGTGTGATGTGAGCATATAGGTTACAGAAGGCTGTAGAGTATTGGGTCTCATCTGATGTGGTATCTAACTCACAGGTGGACTATAAAGCCAGAGGTCTGATCTGATGTGTTATGCAGCTGACACTGGGGCTGTAGGACCAGGGATCTGATGTGGGCTGCAAATATGCTGAGGACTATTTAACTCAACCCTGTTTTGTACTCTGGTCATTAAACTGTCCTGTCCTGCCAACTATGATGATGTCCTCAAAATAATAAAAAAAGTCAATAGGATCCAGGAACAAAGAGTTCTTATAACACAAATAATCCCCCACCAGGTTGTTTAAAAAGAGATCCTGACATACACATCAGAAAAGTATTTAGAGAAAAAAAAAACATTTATATAGTATTACATTTTTTTTTATTATAACAAGGACACTAAAATGAAATGTCAAAGTTAGAAAGTTGTCACGGTCCAAAGATTACTGAGTGCTTTGTAATAGTGAGGTTATTGTGTCTGTGAGTCCACTCAAAAAAATACAAACCCCCAAGCTAAAGTTGCAAAAAATAAAAAAGTAAAATTACAGAAAAAATAAACAAAGCTATCCAAAATAAAAAATTTAAACCTAAACTAATACCCTTATAAAAATAGAAAATCCCCCCAAAAATAAAAACACCCCCTAATCTAATACTAAACTACCAATAGCCCTTAAAAGGGCTTTTGTAGGGCATTGCCCTAAGTTAAACTGCTCTTTTACCTAAACAAATGACCAATTAACCCCTAACAGTAACCCCCCCAAAATAAAATAAAAAAATCTAACACTAAAAAAAACCTAAACTACCCATTGCCCCTAAAGGGGCATTTGTATGGGCATTGCCCTTAAAAGAGCATTCAGCTCTTTTTCTGCCCATAAAAGGGCAATCAGTTCTTTTCCAGCCCAAAAAAAACCCCCAAATCTAAAAAAAAAAAGCCACGCCAAAAAATTAAAAACTAAGCCCCAAATAGGTACTCACCATTCCTGAAGTCCGCCAGAGAAGGTCTTCTTCCAGGCGGCTCCATCATCTTCTATCTTCATCCAGAATGAAGGTGGAGCGGAGGTGCGGAGTTGTCTTCCCCGATGCGTGTATCCTCAGCGGCGGTCCTCAATGTCGGCGGTCCTCGTGGCGGCGGCATCGGTCCTCGGCAGCATGGAGGCTCCTCTTCATCTGATGTCTGTCGTACACTGAAGATTGAATGCAAAGTACCGCAATCAATTTGGGGTACCTTGCATTCCTATTGGCTGAAATTTTGAAATCAGCCAATAGGATTGGATCTACTGAAATCTTATTGGCTGTTTAAATCAGCCAATAAGATTTCAGTAGCTCTCATCCTATTGGCTGATTTAAAAATTTCAGCCAATAGAAATGCAAGGTACCCCAATAAATATGGGGTACCTTGCATTCAATCTTCAGTGTGCAACGGACGATCGCATGAAGAGAAGCCTCCATGCCACCGAAGACCGCCGCCGTCGAGGACTGCCGTCAAGGACTTCCGCTGTTAAGGACCGCCGCTGAGGATCCACGCATCAGGGAAGCCAGCTCTGCACCTCCGCGCCGCCTTCGCTCTGGATGAAGATAGAAGTTAATGGAGCCACCTGGAAGAAGACCTTCTCCACCGGACTTCAGGAATGTGAGTACCTATTTGGGGCTTGGTGTTAAGATTTTTTTTTATTTTTAAGATTAGGGATTTAATGGGCTGGAAAAGAGCTGATTTCCCTTTTAAGGGCAGTAAAAGAGCTGAATGCCCTTTTAAGGGCAATGCCCATACAAATGCCCCTTTAGGGGCAATGGGTAGTTTAGGTTTTTTAGTGTTAGGTTTTTTATTTTGGGGGGTTTAGTGGGTGGGGAGTTTTTACTGTTAGGGGGGAATTAGTAACTTTTAAATGTAAAAGAACTGTTTAAATTAGGGCAAGGCTCTACAAAAGGCCCTTTTATGGGCTATTGGTAGTTTCATAGGGATAAGGTTTATTTATTTTTATTTTTGATAATTTTGTTTATTTTTTTTCTGTCATTTTAGAGGTTTTTTTTGTTAATAGGTTAATTAGGTTTATTGCGATGTGGGGGGTTGGCAGTTAAAGGGACAGTTTACTCAAAAATGTTCTCCCCTTTAATTTGTTCCCAATGATCCACTTTACCTGCTGGGGTGTATTAAATTGTTTACAAGTATTTCCATTAACCTTATATTGGCATTTTAATTAGTTTATTTAGCCTGTGGTATCCCCACCCATTGTGAAAGTTTTTAGCCTCAAGGCCAAGCTATGTTAACACAGCCAGTAGAAGAAATTACACTCCCAGTGGGTTATAGAAGAATTAAGGTAATACAATGTTAATTTTCCATTGTTCTCTCCAGTATTGGTGATTGGTTTATGGACAGATATAAGATAAAGAAGCATGTATGTTTACACAATGTGATAAAGTAATAAGATATGATTACACCTACAAGCTCGACCCATTTTATTAGGTTGTGGCTTCAAAACACAAAATCAGCTAATTCCTATACACAAATAAGCTTAAAAAAAGTAAACCTCATACATTTTATAATTGAAATCTAAGAAAATGAAGGAAACAAGAGAGGTGCCTGTGTGTACCAATAATAGAGCCAAATAATCACATTCAATAAACCCTAATCAGGGTACTCACATTTGTGAGGAGCACTCAGACAGTGCTATTAGGCGCAGGCTGGATATTTGGCAGCAACCCGGCTCACTGATCTGCCTGGATGCAGGAATAAGATTGCATCAAATATTTGTGAAGATCACTCAGACAGTGCTATTAGACACAGACTGGATATTTGGGAGCTACCCTCCTTAACAAATGCAACGCGTTTCTCAGCGCTTCACAACGCTGTTTCATCAGGCCTGATGAAACAGCGTGGTGAAGTGTTATGAAGCGCTGAGAAATGCGTTGCATTTGTTAAGGAGGGTAGCTAGGATTCCCTACCTTATGGTTCCATTGCTTTATTTTTATTTGTATTTTTGATATTTTATTAAATCATTATTAACAATTTTATATACTGGAACTGTGCCTTTCCTGCCTAGCCACCACTCCCCTAGGGAGCCTCTGGCTGCACTTATTGCAGCACTCATGCAGCTTCCCTTTGTAGTTCTAATCCATTGGGACCTCTGTGCCTTGGGACTCCTATGTTCCATTGTACCTGCTATTGGTTGGATCAGTGCGCTGGGTTGCTGCCAAATATCCATTCTGTGTCTAATAGCATTGTCTGAGTGCTCTTCACAAATATTTGATGCCATCTTGTTCCTACATCCAGGCAGATCAGTGAGCTGGGTTACTGCCAAATATCTAGCCTGCACCTAATTGCACTGTCTGAGTGCTCCTTACAAATGTGAGTACCCTGATTAGGGTTTATTGAATTTGATTATTTGGCTCTATTATTGGTACACACAGGCGCCTCTCTTGTGTTCTTCATTTTCTTAGCTTCCGTGACATCTATATGTGAGGAGAGTGCAGCATTTTCTCATATCTGTCATTTGATACCATCAAGCAACAGCTTCATCCACTGACCTTGGATTAAATAAATCAGCCATAAATGGACATTTTCGTATAGAGATATTTGTTTTCCTATTATTTGGTATCAGTATATAACATCATTATATATATTTTTTATGCTGTATATTATGCAGCCTATATCATATGCTCTAATTCCTCTTGGTATAGTGTGTATATATATTTACAATTTGCCAAATATCATACAGCCTATATCATATGCTTTAATTCCTCTTGGTATAGTGTGTATATATATTTATAATTTGCCAAATATCTATCACTACTTTTTCTTATAGAGCCCCTTATCTAGAGGTAGTCTTTATAAGCTTCTCTATCATTTAATTTATTTTCTAATTGGAAACACATTAAAGTGAAGGTAAACTTTGATGAATGAAAGCCCGGTTTTTAAAAATACTATTAAAAACAGGGGCACTTTCATTCATCAAAGTTTAGAAAGCAGCCGTTTTGATTAAAAACTTACCTTTGTTCTTTTCACAGCCAGAGCAGCTTCCCCCACCCAGAGATCCTCTCTTCACACATAAGCAATGACTAATCCGGCTTCCTCCAATCACGGCATGGCCTCAGGCAATAACTCCCCTGGGGGGAAAGCTGTGAATGGAGGAAGCCGGATTAGTCATTGATGAATCTGGCTGTGAAAAGAACAAAGGTAAGTTTTTAATCAAAACGGCTGCTTTCTAAACTTTGATAAATGAAAGTGCCCCTGTTTTTAATAGTATTTTTAAAAAACGGGCTTTCATTCATTAAAGTTTAACTTCACTTTAAGGGAAAAACAATTTTATAGTATACTGTTCCTTTAAGGGGTTAATATTTTAATTATGTTATTTGCGGATTAGGGGTTAATTACTTTATTATTTTGCGATGAGGGGGTTGTCGGTTTCGGTGTTTGTTATTACTTCGTGTGGGAGGTTAGTTTTTTTTTGTTATACTTCGTGCGGGCGGTTACATGTTTTTTATTTATTTCTTGAGGGCGATTACGTGTTTTTTCGTTATTTCGTGCGGGCGGTTGTGTGTTTTTTTTTTTTTTAAGGCTTTGGGTTTGCCTACGCTGCATCCCGGTGGATTCTGAAAAATTTCGGAATCCACTAGAGCTGCAACAACTAATCGTCATAATCGATAATAATCGATTATGAAAATAGTTGTCAACGAATCTCATAATCGATTAGTTGGTTTGCAATTAGTTGGTCTATGCACAACACCAGCTGCTTCACTCCAATGAACTCCTGCACATGGTATTTTGTTTTATGGTTATGTCCTTAACCTAAAGGACGTCTACAGACATTTTACTTTTCACTTTTTCAGGACAGTATAAGTTTACAATTACTCCTGGCTTATGTGCAACCCAGATATAATAGTCATCATTTGTATTGTTTATATTAAATCTGGTGATTTGGAACTATGCTTTTCATGATATAGTGCCAAGCTTGTTGTTTACACCTTGCCCCTAGATTGATGGGAGTTATTTAAATTGATGTGCACTATTATCTGTTTGCACAATTATTAGCGTATTGCTTGCTATTGCTGATTATATGTACTGTATAAATAAATGTGTAAGGATTTGTCCTGTTATTGATATACAGTCCTTAGCGCTTCTGATTTTGTTTTTTATTGTTTTTTTATATTTTTAATAAATTGTGATAATATGTACCAGATTCAACCTTTATAAGTATATATTCGTTATTTTCCCTAACCTTATAGCTGGTTATTTACCATTGCATATAGATATTCAAGATATTTTTATGTTAGAATGAAGTCAATGGTTACTTTATTGAGAGGCCCCTTGCCAAGGTAGAAAACACTTAGCATTGGTGAAGAGCTAACAAAGATAAATATCCCACTTTGGTGAAATTAGCAAAACCTTACTTATACACCTCAACAGCCTTTTCTCTGCTGCAGGAAATATAGCTGCAAACAGAGAACCAGCCTTAGCCAGAAGCACGTGGACATGTTGAGATTTTTGCATTTCAATGCAAAGTTTCTGAAAGAGTGAACAACAGAATGTTATTAACAGTGATAGCCTAACTCTTTCTAGTTCTACCTCTTTTCAAACAGTTTGTGGTTTTGTTTTGTTTAATTATAAAACTGTGCTCAGCTGCTTAAAAATTGAAGAAACAGTTGTGTTAATGTAAAGTTTTAGTCTGAAGTTTATATTTGTAACACTCATTATGTGGATTTTATTTAAAACATAGAAAACTATTATTGATTCTCTTTTTATCCGATTAGTCGATTAATCGAAAAAATAATCGGCCGATTAATCGATTATGAAAATAATCGTTAGTTGCAGCCCTAGAATCCACCAGGATGCAGCTTCGCTGCATCCAGGTGGATTCTTTTGACTGCACGCAGCCAACATTCTTTTGGCTGCCTCGCACAGCCAACATTCCTTTGAGGATGTGTGCGCAACTGGCGACACAGACAGACGCGTTACAAACGCAATTATACTATAGATACTCATAATAAAGTGTTCTTCAAACCATGGTTACTGCTCAGCTGATTGTTTTACCTGTGCTCGCGTTAAGATTTAGTGAAAACCTGGCCTGTTAGAGGTACTTGAAGACTGGAGTTGAGAATCCCTGATGTGGTCCAAAACCCTGCATTCCTACTCTCTGCTGTGTCAAGCTCCATACATCTAAAAAGTATTGGAGCCATGACAAAGCTTTATTTATTTCATTAAAGTATGTGGGCATATTAACTGGTTTAGACATACGAACAAAAAGTAAGACATTTCAGTTAAAGAGACTTATTTAAAGGGACAGTCTACTCCAAAATGTGTATTGCTTAAAAATATAGATAATCCCATTATTACACATTCCCCAGGTTTGCACAGCCAACATGGTTATATTAATACACTTTTTACCCCTGTGATTACCTTGTAGCTAAGTCTCGGAAGACAGCCACCTTATCTCAGGGCTATTTATTTATTATCTATTGACTTGCATTTTAGCCAATTAGTGCTGTGTCCTGCACAACTCTACAGGACTGAGCACAGTGTTATCTATATGGCACACATGAATTAACAGTGTCTTGTTGTGAAAAAGCAAATAAAAAAAGCATGTGATAAGAGCCTGCCTGTAATGACTTAGAAACAGGCCGAAATTTAGATGTTTAAATGTTATAAAGTATATTAATATAACAATGTTTGTCTTTATTTTTAAACAATAACAATCTTGGTGTAGACTGTCCCTGTGAATACAGTGTCTTTGACTGAAACGCATCAGACTCTTTGCATAACTTAATGAGACTACATTCCATACATTATACTACAATTTCTTAGGGTAGTGGATAGAACATTTGCTACACTTTTCTAATGTATCACAGTATTTCAGGTTGTTCCCTCCTAAGCAGTAGACCATATCATACCAACATGAGACATATTAAACTAAAATTTATTGAGTGGTAACATCACTCAACATGCGACAGTTCCAATTTGACAGATTACTGCCCCAGAAGATGTCTAATCCATACAATAATAAACTCAGGAATGTACAGCACACGACCGGATAGTTTTCATCTCACCATTGATACTTAGTCATAGTTCATCCGTTGTGAAGCTAAAGCAGTGTAATTATTATTCTGCACTATTATGGTCCTGTAGAAATGCAATCATTTTTCCGACTGCATTTATGTTCACTTTTTAGTATAAAACAAAAAAAAAAAGAAGGCGAAGGTTAAAGGGACACTGAACCAAAAATGTTTCTTTCATGATTCAGATAGAAAATTACATTTTAAGCAACTTTCTAATTTACTCCTATTATCAATTTTTCTTCGTTGTCTTGCTATCTTTGTTTAAAAGCAGGAATGTAAATCTTAGCAGCCAGCCCATTTTGGGTTCAGCACCATGGATAGCGCTTGCTTATTTGAGGCTTAAACTTACCCACCAATAAGTAAGCATAACCCAAGTTCTAAACAAAAAATGGGCTGGCTCCTATGCATCACATTCCTGCTTTTAAAATAAAGATAGCAAGAGAAGGAATAAAAATTGATAACAGGAGTAAATGAGAAAGTTGCTTAAAATGGCATGCTCTATCTGAATCATGAAAGAAAAAAATTGGGTTTAGTGTCCCTTTAAGTGTAATAAATGGCCCTTACAATCCAATAAAATAAGAAAATTAATTAAGGGTTATCTGAGATGAATTATATAAATAATTGCATTTATGAGGGGATTTTTTAAGATGTTTCTGTAGTTTTCGAAACCGAGAAAAACATTGGTAAATATATTTTGCACATTTTTAAATTCCTTTAATGTATTATTGTTCAAACAGATGCTACACCGGCTTAGCTATTGCTGAACAGGATGATGGTCCAGGCACACAAATTCAGGAATGTGTCCTCTACCTTCACCAAGGACTTGAGAGCCTTCTTTGTGAACTGCTTATAACACCAGAAAGGTTGGTTAGGATGATATTTGTTGTCTAGTTTCCTACATACACTCTTTAAATTGGATTGCTGAGATTGTGCCTGCATTTTTAGTCTTGGAATATAAAAAAAACTGATTCAATGCCTTCTACTTACTTCATACTTCATTTCATTTTAACTGTGATAATGTTTTAAATGTAAATGTTTATTAATGTGTTTGTTTTTGTGTATTTTATAGATTCATTTTTATTTATTTTTTGCTGTTTTTATTTCAGTCAAAATGTTCTTAAGGCTAATAATTTACTCTGTCTACTAAATGTACAACTTCTAAGAGGATTTTTGCATTTGGCAAAGTTACTCAAAAACATTTCTACAGACTCATCTTGTCACTTCATGACCTTTCAAAAGGTTCTGCATCTGTAAGTGCCTTATATACTTTATGAATTTCTGAAATGTTTGAAGCAAAGTATGTGGATAGATAAATAGATATATAGATAGAACTATAGTGTCTACGAGTAAGCGCCTGTAGGGGGCGTGAAACGCATCAGACTGCTTGCATTCACTTAGCCTGCCATGTCTGTTCAACTTTTTAACTGTTTTGAATAAATTTGATATTTTATTGAATTGGTTTTAGGAGTAGTGCCTGCCGCTTCCTTTTCTCCTATATAGATAGAACTATATTACATTTGTAGTCGGACTAGTCATATCTTAAAATAGCCCTCTAAAATAATGTATTTTTTTTTTGTAATTATATCTCTTAAGGGTTTTAAATTGGACTTTAAATGACTAACACATCTTATGATTATTATTAAATGATGTTCCTTTAATAAAATATAACCTGATCTTTGGATGAAATTGGTACATATATGTAATTTACCATCAAACAAAAGTACATTATTTGTATGAAATTTGTGCATAATACATTGTTAATTTTATGTGGCAAAGACTAACTCAATGTTTGCAGTGTTGTAGATTGGTCTGTCAATGCTTTGTGTCAATGTCCACACAAAGGGAATATTTCTAAGGAATTAGAGTGGATTCTCTTGGAAGCCACTTACAGCCTTCTAGAGTCCCTTGTTCAAGAATCTTCAGACAATGAAGACTGGATTAGGAAGAGGTGTCAGGCATTATCAGCACTGATACGTCTTACCTCCATTCCTGTGTGTAAGGAACTTCTGGATATGCAAGAAAAGGTTTACCACATTTATGTATTTTAAAATTAGACCATTATCATCATTTCTTCTTCTATGATTTTTAAAGTCTAAATATAAATATAGTTGTGATCACTATAAAAAGGAAGTTCTGTTTGACTTTAATGATGGCAACCATGATATGACTTGCCAAAGTAACCATTTTGATTTATTAAGTGTATGATTGTAAGTTCGATACACCTTTTAGTTTCTACCACATTTGCATTAAAGTTTTATTAAACCCATAAAGGGACATTCAAGCTCATACTATTCTGGAGCTATATAGTGAATAGTTTGCTTAAAAGGCCATTATAGTGCGAAAAATTGCATGTTCTAATTTGTTCTTTACAACATTATAATTGGTATTTACTAACCTTGTCACAAATAATTTAGACTAAATTAAAAGCTGCCTACTACCTGGTTAAGGGGCTAAGGAGCCCATACCTTGTTAATTTAATCATAAGACCTGACACACTTTGATTTCCTCATGCTTCATGACTCCAAGTTTATTTACTCCTGTGTAAAATGACTCAGCATTTTTATCACTAGTCATTGACATCTATAATGAAATTGGTACTGCTCACCATAGTATCAGACATCTACTTACAGACAACCAATTAGAAAAACCAGAAAAGTTTAAAAAATATATAACTGTTTATGCCCAACCAGTAAGCACCAAAGATAGCTAGACGTCGTACAAGTACATTTTAAAACTGTCTAACAATTTTCTCTGTTTTTAAGGTTTGTCAACTTGGAGTTATTGCATCTCCATGCAACAGTTACTCACTTTATTTATTAGGTATGGCACAGCTTGCACAGTATGATAATAACCCCTCTTCAGAGAAGGCCATACTTGTTCTTCAGGAAGCAAACCTTAGCTTTACAGCCAGTATTAACCTGGAGAATTTGCCAGTCAAAGGATCATCTCCAACAGAATTAACAAGTAAGAATTTTAAGAAAAGATATAATCAGGGGGACATTTTCAGAGCACTCAATTGGCCTATTTCTTTGTGCTGAGCCTTATGTTTTACTTTTATGTTGTTATTCATTCTTCTACATTTAAATTCTTATAAACCAGCCACTGACAGTATGTTCTTTACTAGCTAGTCAAGAGAACTCATGACAGTTTGTTCAATTCTGAAATGATACAAAGCAGGGGCAAACCAGACCTCGCTTGGCCGCAGGGCAAAGGCTGTGGAGGGTTTCCCATTTAAACAGTGCCCTTTATGGCTGTTTGCAGTAAGTAGAAGCTGAGCTGGCAGCCACATAGGAAATCCACAAACCTCAAAAATCTCCAGCCACCATCTTCATTTAAAAGACCTTTATTATCTTATCCTGGGTCCAAGCATACAACATGGCTCTTAATCATGTCAAACAGGTGCTGCTTCTATGTGTCTGTGAATTATTCTTCACCCTTGAATAGTTTGTGCTGGAGGATATGCACAGGTTCAGTCTTCGTTAACAAATATAGTGGCGTTTTTTTGTCTACAGTAACACTGTGTCAGCCATCTTGGAAAACCTGCATCCATGTTGCAAAGGCAAATCTAAACTTTGAACCCTAATTTGCTGGTGAACATCCAGAGGATCCAGACATTATGCAGGTTTAGGCCGTGCTCACCAGGTCCCCCCTGTCATGGTCCAAAGACATACCAGTCTGCAAACAGACCCTCAGTAGTACATGAACACACACGGCCTCTGGACTGTTGTTCATGCTTCAGGATAGTGAATGGTAAATTTGCAGCTCAGTTGAGTAGACTGGAACCAATACAGGAGTTATGCAGAAATAAATAATTGAAAATGGGTTAGAATATATTCAGAACAAGGCTGCAGAGAACATTATGGGTGTTGACAAAGATTCATTGTAGAGGAGTTGCAAATCGAAGTTCAAGGCTGCAGAAAAGAGGACAATGGAACATAGTATAGGAGCTGCAAAGTGAAGTTCAAGCACAGAAGATTTCTAGTATGCAGACTAGATACTGAGACTGATTAGCTGAGGCGTAACTAGAAACCACAGGGCCCAGGTGCAAGAATCTAAGAAGCCCCCCCCCCCCCAAAAAAAAAAAAAAAAAAAAAAAAGGTGAATTTGATAAATATCTTTTTTTTTTTTTTTTTTAAATTTAACACAGAAAAAAAATGTGAATCAGATTACATCTCTGCAAAAGGAGGTACACTGTGCCCACAGTCTGTGAGATGGTCTGACCCCCTATTACTGTATACAGTGATACTGTTTAACCCACCAGTACTGTATATAGTGAGTTAGTGACACAGTCTGTAATCTGCCGGTGAGATGGCTGGCCTGACCCTACCAGCCCCAGTACTTTAGAAAGTGACCACAGTAGTCAGTGACATGGTCCAACCCCCCTCTTTGGTATATAGTGACATTGTTTACCCCCTGTCCCCCCCCCATGCTGTAGTAACAAGGTCTGTAATTTGCTGGTTCCACAAACATACACACACACACATACATGCATAAATACACACACAGTCACATACACACATACACACACACATAAACACCAATGGGTAAAACAGAAACACTAACACCTGTAGTTGGAGACACTAGTGAAGTATCATGTCACACTCACATGATATCAGTGCAGGCAGTGGCAGGTCAACGTTTTTTATTTGTTTTTTTGAAGCTGGGTCCCCACCCTCAGGGGCCCAGTCGCAGTTGGGACCTCAGCACTCCCTGTAGTTCCCCCTGCTGATTAGTAAAGTTCAGTCTGAGGTAGTCAGGAAAATATAATACAGCAGTTCATATGGAGTTGAGACAAGTTAAAATCTGATAGAAATCCACTTTATGCAGAGAGATACAAGTACCTTTTGCAACAATTCATGAGGAGTGCGATATATTGTAGTTCTACACACATCAATTTTTCCAAAGCCAAATATCAAAGCACTATTTTTAAGGAGGCATCATTTTTTATAATCAAACTTGCTTTACATACATTTATATATTTATTATCAAGTGCATAAATACAAACACAGTCACATACACACATACATAAACACCAATGGGTAAAAAATATAATACAGCAGTTCATATGGAGTTGAGACAAGTTAAAATCTGATAGAAATCCACTTTATGCAGAGAGATACAAGTACTTTTGCAACAATTCATGAGGAGTGCAATATATTGTGGTTCTACACACAACTAAATTTTTCAAAAGCCAAATATCAAAGCACTATTTTTAAGGAGGCATCATTTTTTATAATCAAACTTGCTTTACATATATTTATATATTTATTACCAAGTGATTTTTTTACATTCTATGGGTTTGATTACGTGTCGCACTAAGCGTAGCGTGAGTCGTGATATCAATACACATGTATTAACTTTACACATGTATACATACTGTATATATATATATATATATATATATATATATATATATATATATATATATATATACATTTGAACCCTTTCCAGTTGAATACCTGAAAACAAGTAAAAATATTTTTATTCAAAATTAATATTTAATATTTTTTTAACTGTGTATTTACTGTAAATACTTTACATTCCAATGTTCTTCACATAGTAGAAATGGTTATATGTATTTTTAAATAGATATTCCTATATATATATTTTTATACCTCTCTCTCTCTCTCTCTCTCTCTCTCTATATATATATATATATATATATATATATATATATATATATATACAGGGAGTGCAGAATTATTAGGCAAGTTGTATTTTTGAGGATTAATTTTATTATTGAACAACAACCATGTTCTCAATGAACCCAAAAAAATCATTAATATCCAAGCTGAATAGTTTTGGAAGTAGTTTTTAGTTTGTTTTTAGTTATAGCTATTTTAGGGGGATATCTGTGTGTGCAGGTGACTATTACTGTGTATAATTATTAGGCAACTTAACAAAAAACAAATATATACCCATTTCAATTATTTATTTTTACCAGTGAAACCAATATAACATCTCAACATTCACAAATATACATTTCTGACATTCAAAAACAAAACAAAAGCAAATCAGTGACAATATAGCCACCTTTCTTTGCAAGGACACTCAAAAGCCTGCCATCCATGGATTCTGTCAGTGTTTTGATCTGTTCACCATCAACATTGCATGCAGCAGCAACCACAGCCTCCCAGACACTGTTCAGAGAGGTGTACTGTTTTCCCTCCTTGTAAATCTCACATTTGATGATGGACCACAGGTTCTCAATGGGGTTCAGATCAGGTGAACAAGGAGGCCATGTCATTAGATTTTCTTCTTTTATACCCTTTCTTGCCAGCCACGCTGTGGAGTACTTGGACGCGTGTGATGGAGCATTATCCTGCATGAAAATCATGTTTTTCTTGAAGGATGCAGACATCTTCCTGTACCACTGCTTGAAGAAGGTGTCTTCCAGAAACTGGCAGTAGGACTGGGAGTTGAGCTTGACTCCATCCTCAACCTGAAAAGGCCCCACAAGCTCATCTTTGATGATACCAGCCCAAACCAGTACTCCACCTCCACCTTGCTGGCGTCTGAGTCGGACTGGAGCTCTCTGCCCTTTACCAATCCAGCCATGGGCCCATCCATCTGGCCCATCAAGACTCACTCTCATTTCATCAGTCCATAAAACCTTAGAAAAATCAGTCTTGAGATATTTCTTGGCCCAGTCTTGACGTTTCAGCTTGTGTGTCTTGTTCAGTGGTGGTCATCTTTCAGCCTTTCTTACCTTGGCCATGTCTCTGAGTATTGCACACCTTGTGCTTTTGGGCACTCCAGTGATGTTGCAGCTCTGAAATATGGCCAAACTGGTGGCAAGTGGCATCTTGGCAGCTGCACGCTTGACTTTTCTCAGTTCATGGGCAGTTATTTTGCGCCTTGGTTTTTCCACACGCTTCTTGCGACCCTGTTGACTATTTTGAATGAAACGCTTGATTGTTCGATGATCACGCTTCAGAAGCTTTGCAATTTTAAGAGTGCTGCATCCCTCTGCAAGATATCTCACTATTTTTGACTTTTCTGAGCCTGTCAAGTCCTTCTTTTGACCCATTTTGCCAAAGGAAAGGAAGTTGCCTAATAATTATGCACACCTGATATAGGGTGTTGATGTCATTAGACCACACCCCTTCTCATTACAGAGATGCACATCACCTAATATGCTTAATTGGTAGCAGGCTTTCGAGCCTATACAGCTTGGAGTAAGACAACATGCATAAAGAGGATGATGTGGTCAAAATACTCATTTGCCTAATAATTCTGCACACAGTGTGTATATATATATATATATATATATATATATATATTCATATATACAGGACTTTTCTCATAAAAGGTAATGTTTGTAATCATCATGTAAAATACTCTAGAGAGGGCTGCAAAATGTATTAAGGATTGTAAATAACTTTGTCCATTTGATTTTTTACAAAAAAATTATATATATTTATATAATATAATAGAACATTTTATTCTATGTGAAGAACATTGAAAAGTAAAATATTCATAATTCATGTTGGGTTTAGTGCACTTGGTTAAAAGTTGTCGGGATATCTCTATTGAAGTCTATGGGGAGAAAAAGTTAATGCACTATCGAAAATCCTGAAGTCTAAGCGCATCAGGATAAGCTCATGTGCAAAAAATTTACTTTTAAACTTGTAATACGCGCATTAACCAACGTACGCATAAAGCTTACTTCTAGCGATGTCTATGCTCGAGCCAAATACCGTTTGTAACCTAGCCCTATATGTTTTAGTGCTATTTCTGTTTGCTTAGAGCATTAGAGTCACAATAGCATTGTTAGTAATGTTGTAAAATGTGTTAATTAAAAAATAGGACATAAATATTTCAAAATCCACCGTCTCTAAACTTTTAATATTTGTTTAAATTAAATGTATTATTGATATATTGTAATGTTTTTCCCAGTTAGAAATATAATTGCACAGCATTAATATCATATTGTCTATCTCTAAATGTAGCTTAACTATAAAATTTAACTTTATATGTATTTTAAAGTGATGGTAAAGTTAGCTCAAACTCTATGAACTGTAGCATTCTGTGTGTCAAATAATTATAAGTTTAAGTCATCAGTTTCTATATATTATATTATTTATAAAGTTATTACCTTTAGAAAGTCGATTCGTAACATTACTAAATTCAACCCGTTTAAAGCAAAAATGTTTCTCCCACGATCAGGTTTTCTTTTGAGCCAATTGAAATTCTGGCTGTTAGGGCATCTGCCCCTTCATCCTTCTGTGCATGCGCTAAATACTTTTTCTACACACAGAGAAGTGCGCGCACTCCCGTTTTGCACATGCTTAGTAATTCCACCTAAGAATCCATAATTAAGTCATCTGCTTATTACGGACTGGCATGCACAGTCGGAGAATAGCGCATGTGCATTGTTACTCAGATTCTGTAAACACGCTTTAGAGAGGCGTGGAGAGCGGATGGGACCGCAGAAGAAGTCACTCCTAGAAGAAGACGGAAGTAGGGCTTGGGAGGAGTTTGGAGCCAAAGGGTCGGGAATTTGTCATAAAGATTTTTATTTCAAATAGATCAGTAATTTAAAAAATAACTTAGTGACTAACTAAATTATAGTTTAATAAATGCTAGCTTGTCTTGATTTCACCATAACTTTACCTTCACTTTAACTTATTAACAAAACTTATAATATAATTAATAGTTTATTAAGTATAATAATGTATATAGGGCATTTCAATGTGCATTTTGTTTCTTCATATTCATATGTTAGGGAGCAATCACACATATAGGGCCAGATTACAAGTGGAGCACTAAATATATCTTTTGTGAAAATGATATTTGCGCTCCACTGAGTAATACCAGTGCACGCGTGAGTGCGTGTGTGCTCTGGTATTACAAGTTGACAGCAATGCGAACGCAAGCTGGGAAGCATTGTGCTCACAATAGTGCGCTTCCATAGGCTCCAATGGGAGCCTCGTTCTGATGCCCTCAAAGACGGCACAAAACCTAAGCACAGTGAAGGGGGTAAGTAGCGCAAGGATGGCAAAAATATTAAATATATATGCTTATATACATATATATTTATGTGTTAATATGTGTATATACACATATTGACACACATATATATATATATATATATATATATATATATATATATATATATATGTGTATAAGCATATACATATATATTTACTGGGAACACACAGTTCCCATAGACCGCAATGTAAAGGCACAAATTTGCCCGTTTGCGGGCGTGCAATAATTTAGCACTCCACTTGTAATCTAGCTCATAATAAATGATTTTGTAATTTCTAATCTTACAAAGCAGTTCTTCAGTTTGACAAAAAATAGAGTATTATAATGAACATGTTGATAATGACAGCTAGAATTTGAATAGTAATTTTTAAAAATTAGAAAATGTTAAAAGGAAATTTTAATTTACTTTAAACTAGTCTGGGACTCTAGCGGCTTTGCAATAACTTGTCTATTAAACAAATCTGCTTAAGCTATTTATTAAGTGTGTGATCGTCATCATTTATATTGCCATGGTGCCAATCTGGAAGTGTGTGTACACACACATACAGTACTCTGAGACGAGCACATCATGTGCACTTTTCAAAGCAGTCTATGCAGTTTCTTTAACTGTAATTGTCCCATGAACCCTAGCAAGGCCAAGAAGCAAATTCTGTAACCTAGGTTTTCTTCAAAGTGTTGCAAATCAATATCTTGTACAGCATTTTTAGTACCTTGCTCTGATTTTTGTAAAACCACTGGTCCTTTTTTCCACTGAGCAAATAAAAGCACCTACTAGAAAATAAAATCTGTCATACAGCGTAGGAGCTTCAGTTAAGCACAATTTTTACACAAAAGCAAGTTGTGTTTCTTGTACCTTTAAATTCTTTGCTAAAAAATGCTAGTTACAGTCATAAAAATTAATGACTGATTACCATAATCAGCTTTATTTATTAAATGGCATTGTTATTAATTGCAGAGCAGAAGTGGTGGCAGGAGTGGAAGGCTGCTGAAGAAGAGAAAAAACAGAAAAAAGCTAACAAAGATAAGGAAACAGCAAAAATAGCAACTTCCCCTAATGTAAATGTTTCACGAACTGCTTGTGCCAGAGGTACAGCTCCACAATCAAGAGGTGCGGCGAAAACCATTCCCAACGCTAAAAAAACTATTGCAGCAACAGCCAGAGGGGTCAACAATAAAGCTGTTTCTACTAATGTAGCAAGGTATACAGTGCTTCCAATAAACAAACAGACAGATAGATCAATCGATTAATTGAAAAAATATTAGATTTATGTCACAGATTAAATTGCAAATGAGATGTTAAAAAACATAATTTATGTAGGAACTTACCTGATAAATTCATTTCTTTCATATTAACAAGAGTCCATGAGCTAGTGACGTATGGGATATACATTCCCACCAGGAGGGGCAAAGTTTCCCAAACCTTAAAATGCCTATAAATACACCCCTCACCACACCCACAAATCAGTTTAACGAATAGCCAAGAAGTGGGGTGATAAGAAAAAAAGTGCGAAGCATATAAAATAAGGAATTGGAATAATTGTGCTTTATACAAAAAAATCATAACCACCACAAAAAAGGGTGGGCCTCATGGACTCTTGTTAATATGAAAGAAATGAATTTATCAGGTAAGTTCCTACATAAATTATGTTTTCTTTCATGTAATTAACAAGAGTCCATGAGCTAGTGACGTATGGGATAATGACTACCCAAGATGTGGATCTTTCCACACAAGAGTCACTAGAGAGGGAGGGATAAAATAAAGACAGCCAATTCCTGCTGAAAATAATCCACACCCAAAATAAAGTTTAACAAAAAACATAAGCAGAAGATTCAAACTGAAACCGCTGCCTGAAGAACTTTTCTACCAAAAACTGCTTCAGAAGAAGAAAATACATCAAAATGGTAGAATTTAGTAAAAGTATGCAAAGAGGACCAAGTTGCTGCTTTGCAGATCTGGTCAACCGAAGCTTCATTCCTAAACGCCCAGGAAGTAGATACTGACCTAGTAGAATGAGCTGTAATTCTTTGAGGCGGAGTTTTACCCGACTCAACATAGGCAAGATGAATTAAAGATTTCAACCAAGATGCCAAAGAAATGGCAGAAGCTTTCTGGCCTTTCCTAGAACCAGAAAAGATAACAAATAGACTAGAAGTCTTACGGAAAGATTTCGTAGCTTCAACATAATATTTCAAAGCTCTAACAACATCCAAAGAATGCAATGATTTCTCCTTAGAATTCTTAGGATTAGGACATAATGAAGGAACCACAATTTCTCTACTAATGTTGTTGGAATTCACAACTTTAGGTAAAAATTCAAAAGAAGTTCGCAACACCGCCTTATCCTGATGAAAAATCAGAAAAGGAGACTCACACGAAAGAGCAGATAATTCAGAAACTCTTCTAGCAGAAGAGATGGCCAAAAGGAACAAAACTTTCCAAGAAAGTAATTTAATGTCCAATGAATGCATAGGTTCAAACGGAGGAGCTTGAAGAGCTCCCAGAACCAAATTCAAACTCCAAGGAGGAGAAATTGACTTAATGACAGGTTTTATACGAACCAAAGCTTGTACAAAACAATGAATATCAGGAAGAATAGCAATCTTTCTGTGAAAAAGAATAGAAAGAGCAGAGATTTGTCCTTTCAAAGAACTTGCGGACAAACCCTTATCCAAACCATCCTGAAGAAATTGTAAAATTCTCGGTATTCTAAAAGAATGCCAAGAAAAATGATGAGAAAGACACCATGAAATATAAGTCTTCCAGACTCTATAATATATCTCTCGAGATACAGATTTACGAGCCTGTAACATAGTATTAATCACGGAGTCAGAGAAACCTCTATGACCAAGAATCAAGCGTTCAATCTCCATACCTTTAAATTTAAGGATTTCAGATCCGGATGGAAAAAAGGACCTTGTGACAGAAGGTCTGGTCTTAACGGAAGAGTCCATGGCTGGCAAGATGCCATCCGGACAAGATCCGCATACCAAAACCTGTGAGGCCATGCCGGAGCTATTAGCAGAACAAACGAGCATTCCCTCAGAATCTTGGAGATTACTCTTGGAAGAAGAACTAGAGGCGGAAAGATATAGGCAGGATGATACTTCCAAGGAAGTGATAATGCATCCACTGCCTCCGCCTGAGGATCCCGGGATCTGGACAGATACCTGGGAAGTTTCTTGTTTAGATGAGAGGCCATCAGATCTATCTCTGGGAGCCCCCACAATTGAACAATCTGAAGAAATACCTCTGGGTGAAGAGACCATTCGCCCGGATGCAACGTTTGACGACTGAGATAATCCGCTTCCCAATTGTCTACACCTGGGATATGAACCGCAGAGATTAGACAGGAGCTGGATTCCGCCCAAACCAAAATTCGAGATACTTCTTTCATAGCCAGAGGACTGTGAGTCCCTCCTTGATGATTGATGTATGCCACAGTTGTGACATTGTCTGTCTGAAAACAAATGAACGATTCTCTCTTCAGAAGAGGCCAAAACTGAAGAGCTCTGAAAATTGCACGGAGTTCCAAAATATTGATCGGTAATCTCACCTCCTGAGATTCCCAAACTCCTTGTGCCGTCAGAGATCCCCACACAGCTCCCCAACCTGTGAGACTTGCATCTGTTGAAATTACAGTCCAGGTCGGAAGAACAAAAGAAGCCCCCTGAATTAAACGATGGTGATTTGTCCACCACGTTAGAGAGTGTCGAACAATCGGTTTTAAAGATATTAATTGAGATATCTTCGTGTAATCCCTGCACCATTGGTTCAGCATACAGAGCTGAAGAGGTCGCATGTGAAAACGAGCAAAGGGGATCGCGTCCGATGCAGCAGTCAGAAGACCTAGAATTTCCATGCATAAGGCTACCGAAGGGAATGATTGTGACTGAAGGTTTCGACAAGCTGTAATCAATTTTAGACGTCTCTTGTCTGTTAAAGACAGAGTCATGGACACTGAATCTATCTGGAAACCCAGAAAGGTTACCCTTGTTTGAGGAATCAAAGAACTTTTTGGTAAATTGATCCTCCAACCATGATCTTGAAGAAACAACACAAGTCGATTCGTATGAGACTCTGCTAAATGTAAAGACGGAGCAAGTACCAAGATATCGTCCAAATAAGGAAATACCACAATACCCTGTTCTCTGATTACAGACAGAAGGGCACCGAGAATCTTTGTGAAAATTCTTGGAGCTGTAGCAAGGCCAAACGGTAGAGCCACAAATTGGTAATGCTTGTCTAGAAAAGAGAATCTCAGGAACTGATAATGATCTGGATGAATCGGAATATGCAGATATGCATCCTGTAAATCTATTGTGGACATATAATTCCCTTGCTGAACAAAAGGCAATATAGTCCTTACAGTTACCATCTTGAACGTTGGTATCCTTACATAACGATTCAATAATTTTAGATCCAGAACTGGTCTGAAGGAATTCTCCTTCTTTGGTACAATGAAGAGATTTGAATAAAACCCCATCCCCTGTTCCGGAACTGGAACTGGAATAATTACTCCAGCCAACTCTAGATCTGAAACACAATTCAGAAATGCTTGAGCTTTCACTGGATTTACTGGGACATGGGAAAGAAAAAATCTCTTTGCAGGAGGTCTCAACTTGAAACCAATTCTGTACCCTTCTGAAACAATGTTCTGAATCCAAAGATTGTGAACAGATTTGATCCAAATTTCTTTGAAAAAACGTAACCTGCCCCCTACCAGCTGAACTGGAATGAGGGCCGTACCTTCATGTGAACTTAGAAGCAGGCTTTGCCTTTCTAGCAGGCTTGGATTTATTCCAGACTGGAGATGGTTTCCAAACTGAAACTGCTCCTGAGGACGAAGGATCAGGCTTTTGTTCTTTGTTGAAACGAAAGGAACGAAAACGATTGTTAGCCCTGTTTTTACCTTTAGATTTTTTATCCTGTGGTAAAAAAGTTCCTTTCCCACCAGTAACAGTTGAAATAATAGAATCCAACTGAGAACCAAATAATTTGTTTCCCTGGAAAGAAATGGAAAGTAGAGTTGATTAGAAGCCATATCAGCATTCCAAGTCTTAAGCCATAAAGCTCTTCTGGCTAAGATAGCCAGAGACATAAATCTAACATCAACTCTAATAATATCAAAAATGGCATCACAGATGAAATTATTAGCATGCTGGAGAAGAATAATAATATCATGAGAATCACGATTTGTTACTTGTTGCGCTAGAGTTTCCAACCAAAAAGTTGAAGCTGCAGCAACATCAGCCAATGATATAGCAGGTCTAAGAAGATTACCTGAACATAGATAAGCTTTTCTTAGAAAAGATTCAATTTTTCTATCTAAAGGATCCTTAAACGAGGTACCATCTGACGTAGGAATGGTAGTACGTTTAGCAAGGGTAGAAATAGCCCCATCAACTTTAGGGATTTTGTCCCAAAATTCTAATCTGTCAGGCGGAACAGGATATAATTGCTTAAAACGTTTAGAAGGAGTAAATGAATTACCCAATCTATCCCATTCCTTAGCAATTACTGCAGAAATAGCATTAGGAACAGGAAAGACTTCTGGAATAACCGCAGGAGCTTTAAAAACCTTATCCAAACGTATAGAATTAGTGTCAAGAGGACTAGAATCCTCTATTTCTAAAGCAATTAGTACTTCTTTAAGTAAAGAGCGAATAAATTCCATCTTAAATAAATATGAAGATTTATCAGCATCAATCTCTGAGACAGAATCCTCTGAACCAGAAGAGTCCAAAGAATCAGAATGATGGTGTTCATTTAAAAATTCATCTGTAGAGAGAGAAGATTTAAAAGACTTTTTACGTTTACTAGAAGGAGAAATAACAGACAAAGCCTTCTTTATGGATTCAGAAACAAAATCTCTTATGTTATCAGGAACATTCTGCACCTTAGATGTTGAGGGAACTGCAACAGGCAATGGTACATCACTAAAGGAAATATTATCTGCATTAACAAGTTTGTCATGACATTTAATACAAACAACAGCTGGAGGAATAGCTACCAAAAGTTTACAGCAGATACACTTAGCTTTGGTAGATCCAGCAGGCAGAGGTTTTCCTGTAGTATCTTCTGGCTCAGATGCAACGTGAGACATCTTGCAATATGTAAGAGAAAAAACAACATATAAAGCAAAATAGATCAAATTCCTTATAAGACAGTTTCAGGAATAGGAAAAAAATGCCAAACATCAAGCTTCTAGCAACCAGAAGCAAATGAAAAATGAGACTGAAATAATGTGGAGACAAAAGCGACGCCCATATTTTTTGGCGCCAAATAAGACGCCCACATTATTTGGCGCCTAAATGCTTTTGGCGCCAAAAAATGACGCCACATCCGGAACGCCGACATTTTTGGCGCAAAATAACGTCAAAAAATGACGCAACTTCCGGCGACACGTATGACGCCGGAAACGGAAATGAATTTTTGCGCCAAAAAAGTCCGCGCCAAGAATGACGCAATAAAATGAAGCATTTTCAGCCCCCGCGAGCCTAACAGCCCACAGGGAAAAAAGTCAAATTTTTGAGGTAAGAAAAATATGATAATTAAAGCATAATCCCAAATATGAAACTGACTGTCTGGAAATAAGGAAAGTTGAACATTCTGAGTCAAGGCAAATAAATGTTTGAATACATATATTTAGAACTTTATAAATAAAGTGCCCAACCATAGCTTAGAGTGTCACAGAAAATAAGACTTACTTACCCCAGGACACTCATCTACATGTTTGTAGAAAGCCAAACCAGTACTGAAACGAGAATCAGTAGAGGAAATGGTAAATATAAGAGTATATCGTCGATCTGAAAAGGGAGGTAAGAGATGAATCTCTACGACCGATAACAGAGAACCTTATGAAATAGACCCCGTAGAAGGAGATCACTGCATTCAATAGGCAATACTCTCCTCACATCCCTCTGACATTCACTGCACGCTGAGAGGAAAACCGGGCTCCAACTTGCTGCGGAGCGCATATCAACGTAGAATCTAGCACAAACTTACTTCACCACCTCCCTTGGAGGCAAAGTTTGTAAAAACTGATTTGTGGGTGTGGTGAGGGGTGTATTTATAGGCATTTTAAGGTTTGGGAAACTTTGCCCCTCCTGGTGGGAATGTATATCCCATACGTCACTAGCTCATGGACTCTTGTTAATTACATGAAAGAAATCAGCCGCTAGCAGGGGGTGTCAATCAGCTAGATCGTATAGGATCGGGCGGATTGAAGACCGCAGCCTCAGAGGCAGTGGATCAGTTATGGAGCAGTGGTCTATAGACCGCTGCTTCATAATTGCTGTTTCTGGCGAGCCTGACGGCTCGTGCAGATACAGGGGCATCAAGCTCCATTTGGAGCTTGCTAAATCGGCCCCATTGTGTAGTGTGTGTGCTTGTAGTGTTTATCATTTGTGTAGTATGTGTGTATGTTGAGTATGTGTCTAGTGTATGTGTGCAGTCATTGTGTAGTGTGTTTGTTTCTAGTGTGTATCATTTTTGTAGTATATGTGTATGTAAAGTGTGTGTCTAGTGTGTGTGTGTACAGTGATTTTACTCTGTGTAGTGTATGTTTAGTGTTTGTGTGTAGGGTGTATTGTATATGTAGTAATTGTAGGCATAGAATGTGTATGTGTGCAGTAGTTGTGTACTCTGTGTGTGTGAGTAGTGTGTGTAGTGTGTACCATGCACACAGTATATCTGTATAGTGTATTTTTAAACCTTTACTTCTCAACAACTACTGCTCTTTTTTCACACAAAAAACACCTACTAGACAATACAATGTATAGGCCTCTAGTTATCAAGCCGTCAACCGCAAATACGCTGGAATTCCGCAGCGTATTTGTGGCAAGGCTGATTCGCCGTAGTTATCAAGCCCTACAGCCCGGCAAAAGTAGAATCTAGTGACATAACATACGATCCGCCGGACTCAGTCCGACACAGATCGATGGTTACGTCACTACAGATGTTCCGAACGTAAATTCGGCACAATCTGACTACTTTTGGTAGTTATCAAATACCTACCAGGTATGCTCGCCACTATTCCGGGCCAGCGTACCTGGTTTTCAATCCGCCGCCCTGGAGGCGGCGGATCCCATAGGAATCAATTGGAGTCTGACAGCAGCGAGAGCTCATGTTCGCTGCTGCCCGATATCCCATTGATTCCTATGGGAAGTGTCGGTACCTGACACCCTAACATGTACCCCAAGTCTAAACACCCCTAATCTGCCCCCCGGACCCCACCGCACCTAAATAAACTTATTACCCCCTAAACCGCCGCTTCCGGACCCCGCCGCCACTATAATAAACTTATTAACCCCTAAACCTCCGCTCCCGGACCCTGCCGCAAATATAATAAATATATTAACCCCTAATCCGCCGCTCCCGGACCCCGCCGCCACCTACATTATACCTATTAACCCCTAATCTGCTGCCCCCTATACCGCCGCCACTTACATAAAGTTATTAACCCCTATCCTGCCGATCCCGGACCCCGCCGCAAATAAATTAATTGTTTAACCCCTAAACCCGGAGCCGTCCGCCACCTACATTACATTTATTAACCCCTATCCTGCCCCCCCTACACCGCCGCCACCTACAGTACATTTATTAACCCCTAATCTACCTCCCTACACCGCCGCCACTATATTAAATGAATTAACCCCAAAACCTAAGTCTAACCCTAACCCTAACACCCCCCTAACTAAATATTATTTAAATTTATCTATAAAAAAATATTCCTATCATTAAACAAATTAATCCTATTTAAAAACTAAATACTTACCTATAAAATAAACCCTAAGATAGCTACAATATAACTAATAATTACATTGTAGCTATTTTAGGCTTTATTTTTATTTTACAGGCAACTTTGTATTTATTTTAACTAGGTTACAAATAGCTATTAAATAGTTAATAACTATTTAATAGCTACCTAGCTAAAATAATTACAAAATTACCTGTAAAATAAATCCTAACCTAAGTTACAAATACACCTAACACTACACTATCAATAAATTAATTAAATTAATAAACTACAATGATCTAAAATAAAATACAATTAAATAACTGAACTATATTACAAAAAAACAAACACTAAATTACAAAAAATAAAAAAATATTACAAGAATTTTAATCTAATTACACTTAATCTAAGCCCCCTAATAAAATAAGAAAGCCCCCCAAAATAATAAAAACTAAATTACAAAGTAACCAGCTCTTTTACCAGCCCTTAAAAGGGCTTTTTGCGGGGCATTGCTCCAAAGTAATCAGCTCTTTTACCTGTAAAAAAAAAAAGCAATACAATCCCCCCACCAACATTACAACCCACCACCCACACACCCCTACTCTAAAACCCACCGATCCCCCCTTAAAAAAAACCTAACACTACCCCATTGAAGATCACCCTACCTTGAGGCGTGTTCACCCAGCCGGGCACCACTGGTCATTCGATGGGGCAGAAGAGGACAGCCAGACCGGCAGAAGTCTTCATCCGATCGGGGCAGAAGAGGTTCTCCAAGCGGCAGATGTCTTCATCCAAGCGGCATCTTCTATCTTCAATCAACCGGAGCGGAGCCATCTTGAATCCAGCCGACCGGAGCCATCCTCTTCTTCCGAGTCCTAACAGAGAATGAAGGTTCCTTTAAATGACGTCACCCAAGATGGCGTCCCTCGAATTCCGATTGGCTGATAGGATTCTATCAGCCAATCGGAATTAAGGTAGGAAAAATCCGATTGGCTTATGTAATCAGCCACTTGGATTGAAGTTCAATCCGATTGGCTTATTGGATCAGCCAATAGAATGCGACGTCAATTCTATTGGATGATTACATCAGCCAATCGGATTTTTTCCTACCTTAATTCCGATTGGCTGATAGAATCCTATCAGCCAATCGGAATTCGAGGGACGCCATCTTGGATGACGTCATTTAAAGGAACCCTTAATTTTCTGTTTGGACATCGGAAAGAAGAGGATGGCTCCGTGTTGGCTGGATTCAAGATGGCTCCGCTCCGCTTGGAGGACCTCTTCTGCCCCGATTGGATGAAGACTTCTGCCGGTCCGGATGTCCTCTTCTGCCCAGATAGGATGAAGACTTCTGCCGGTCCGGATGTCCTCTTCTGCCCCATCGGATGACCAGTGGTGCCCGGCTGGGTGAACATGGCTTTTTTATAATCCGCTAGGGGATGTTTTTTATAATCCGCTAGGGGATATTTTAGGAGGAGAGCTTTAGGACTCTATAGCGCTTAGTTTACCATACCCGATTCTGAACATGGCTCAAGGTAGGGTGATCTTCAATGGGGTAGTGTTTGGTTTTTTTAAGGTGGGATCGGGTGGGTTTTAAAGTAGGGGTGTGTGGGTGGTGGGTTGTAATGTTGGGGGGGTATTGTATTGCTTTTTTTTACAGGTAAAAGAGCTGATTACTTTGGGGAAATGCCCCGCAAAAAGCCCTTTTAAGGGCTGGTAAAAGAGCTGGTTACTTTGTAATTTAGTTTAGGGTAGGGAATTTTATTATTTTGGGGGATTTTTTATTTTATTAGGGGGCTTATATTAAGTGTAATTAGATTAAAATTCTTGTAATTTTTATTTTTTATTTTTTGTAATTTAGTGTTTGTTTTTTTGTAATATAGTTTAGTTTATTTAATTGTATTTTATTTTAGATAATTGTATTTAATTTATTTAATTAATTTATTCATATTGTAGTGTTAGGTGTATTTGTAATTTAGATTAGGATTTATTTTACAGGTAATTTTGTAATTATTTTAACTAGGTAGCTATTAAATAGTTAACTATTTAATAGCTATTGCACCTAGTTAAAATAAATACAAAGTTGCCAGTAAAATAAATATAAATCCTAAAATAGCTACAATGTAATTATTAATTATATTGTAGCTATCTTAGGGTTTATTTTATAGGTAAGTATTTAGTTTTAAATAGGATTAATTTATTTAATGATAGGAATATTTATTTAGATTAATTTAAATAATATTTAAGTTAGGGGGGTGTTAAGGGTTAGACTTTGGTTTTGTGGTTAATTCATTTAATATAGTGGCGGTGGTGTAGGGGGGTAGATTAGGGGTTAATCAATGTACTGTAGGTGGCGGCAGTGTAGGGGGGGCAGGATAGGGGTTAATAAATGTAATGTAGGTGGCGGAGGGCTCCGGGTGCGGCGGTTTAGGGGTTAAACAATTAATTTATTTGTGGCGGGGTCCGGGATCGGCAGGATAGGGGTTAATAACTTTATGTAGGTGGCGGCGGTATAGGGGGCAGCAGATTAGGGGTTAATAGGTATAATGTAGGTGGTGGCGGGGTCCGGGAGCAGCGGTTTAGGGGTTCATATATTTATTATAGTGGCGGCGGGGTCCAGGAGCGGCGATTTAGGGGTTAATAACTTTATTATAGTTGCGGCGGGTCCGGGAGCGGCAGTTTAGGGGGTAATAAGTTTATTTAGGTGCGGGGGGCTCCGGGAGTGGCGGTTTAGGGGGAAAAACTGTATGGTATAGTGTGAGTGCTTAGTGACAGGCTAGCAAGAAAGCTGCGAAGAAGCCGATGAGCAGCGAGATCGATGACTGTCAGTTAACAACAGTCCGCTGCTCATCGCTCCCTACTTGGTGCGCGGCTTCTTGACAGCTTTCTTGATAACTTTGGCGAACGTTTTCAGGTCCGTGGCTGCGATGTAAGGCTAGCTTAGGCTAGCGTATTGGGCCGGTGAATGCAGGTAAGTAGACAGCTTGATAACTAGAGGCCATTGCCATGCAACATATCATAAATTGGTGAAATGCTTTTAGGATGAATATTGATCAGTTTATCAAGCTTAAACTATTATTGCACAGCAATGCATGTGACCGGATTCTGATTCCACTTTAACAAGTCTCTTCCATTTCCTATTGCATGTAATGGGAGACACGGTTACTGTGACCTGTCATTTTGAGTGTGTGCTGCTCCAATCACAAATAAATGCATCCGCATTGAGATCTTGCTGATTTTTTAACTGAGTTTGGCTTGATAGACAAACTTTTCTTTTTTATCGCAAAACATGTATTTCCCGCTAGGGGGCGTGGTACAACTGGATTGTCAACAAGCAAAAACATAATGACTTTGAAACCAAAAGCTCCAAGTACTCCCGTAAAAGCTGCAGAACCACAGTTATCATCAATACAAAATCCTACAGAATCAGAAACCTCCTGTGCACCAGTTCAAGGTAACTAATATTTGACTTAAAAGTGTTAAATAAAATGCTATAGTATTTACTGAGCCCTTGTTATGTCCTGGTGCTGGGGCAGTGCAAACTAGGCCTTACAATAGTACTGAAAAAGGGAAAGAGACACACAATAATGCAGTAAAATGCAGTTTATTATGAACTTATTGGAATAACATAAGTCAGTAATCAACTTATAAAGCAAGGCAGTGATTAAACTATAAACACATTACTTGTCTTCGGGTTTTGGATAAGGTGTTAATTACATGCAACAAGGCTGAGAGTCATCATTCAGTGGAACACAGGCAGATATTGTCCAAAGCACACCTGCCCCCCTCTCATCAATTCTAATAATTAAACTACAGATTAGTAGGTGTGATCTGTTATGTCAATCATATTCTTTTATATAGTAATCATCTTGCATAACAATTGAATATTCTCACACTAGTGCGGTAGCACTATCTCCTTTGGAATGTGTAATCCCACTTTCTAGTTAATAGCACTGCTTAGAGAACAGACAAGCAGAGTGAAAAACCCAGTGTAACATTTTCTTAAAGGCATATATGTGTTTTTATGTGATATATGTACTATACTATACTATATATATATATATATATATATATATATACTATATATATATATATGTTGTCTAAATAGCAAAGTTTTAATATAACCTGCTAACTACTAAACTGTCTTGATTAATTATTTCTGCATTGAATCATAAAAAGTGATCCAATCCCTTACGCCCTATACAAGGATAACATTCTGTGGTGCGCTTTGATACCTCATGTTACACTTAAATTTCAAGTTTTGCGGTATGGTGCGGTACGGCTATTCCGCTGAAAAATTGACCTTTGTGCGTGGAATATGCAGGTCTCCCGTATTAAAAGTCGCTGTGGTACAGCTATACCACAAGCGTTTTAGCCTTTATGCAACTCTCCATTCCGCACTCAAAAATTGGCTTTTGAGTTCGGGATTTTCATAGCACCTGTATTATAGGTTGTGTGGCTAAAATGCTTGCCTTATAGTCTATAGCCTAAGTATTTTAAGACAATAAACGAAAAATAAAAAATCTAAATTACAAGATTAAAAAACCTAACACTACACAAAAATAGAAAAAATCTAGGATTACAAAAAATAATAAACAAAATGATCCAAAATAATAAAAATGAAACCTAATCTAACAGCCCTATAAAAACAAAAAAGCCACCCCAAAATAAAAACACCCACTTACCTATCAATAAACTACCAATAGCCCTTAAAAGGGCCTTTTTGTAGGGCATTGTCCTAAGTTAAACAGCTCTTCTACCTAAAATAATTACGAAGTCCCCCCCTTAAAAGGGCATTCAGCTCTTTTTCGCCCATAAAAATAAAAAGGCCCTAATCTAAAAAAAGCACCCCAAAAAAAAAAACTATAACTCCCAATAGGTACTCACGTTCGAGAATGTCTGGTGGAGAAGGTCTTTTTTCAGGCAGCAACATCTTCATCCAGCGTGGGGACCCTCTTCTATCTTCATCCAGGGCGAAGGCGGCGCGGAACAGGACCCGTGACGACAGAGCCATCCAGTGTGGAGAATCCTCTCTTGTACGATGATTTTACAGCAATAGGAATGCAAAGGTACCCCCTATAAAAGGGGTACCTTGCATTCAATCCTCAGTGTGCAGCAACAATCGTACGAAGAGGATCCTCCACCCTGGATGGATTCGCGGCGCTGGTCCTGTTCCACGGTTACCTCCACTCAACGCCCGCTTCGCCCTGGATGAAGATAGAAGAGGTCCCCACGCTGGATGAAGATGTCGCCACCTGGACGAAGACCTTCTCCGCGGACTTCAGGACGGGGAATACCTATTTGAGGGTCAGCCCTTAGGTTGTTTTTTTTGGGGGGGTGGTTTAGATTAGGGCCTTTTTTATTTTTAAGGACGAGAAAGGGTAGCTTAGGTTTTTTTTTAGACTTAGGTTTTTTTTATTTCTGGGGGTTGATTGGGTGGAGGGGTTTACTTTTAGAGGGGAATTTGTAATTATTTTTGGTAAAAGGAACTGATTAACAATGCCCCTACAAAAAGGCCCTCTTTAAGCGCTATGTAGTTTATTGATAGGTTAGGGGGTGCTTTTATTTTGGGGAGGCTTCTCTTATGTTTCTCATAGGGCTATTAGATTAGGTTTGTTTTATTATTTTGGATAAATTTTGTTTGTTATTTTTGTAATCTTAGTGTTTTTTATTTTTCGTAATTTAATTCTTTGTTATTTTAGGTAATGTTAGTTTTTTGTTATTATTTCGTAATTTTAGTGTATTTTTTGTTAATGTTATTAATTTATTTGTAGTGTTAGGATTTTTTCATTTTGTAACTGTAGGTTTTTATTTTTCGTAAAAATTTTTTTAATATATAATGTTAGGTTAGATTATAGTTTAATCTTAGTTTCTTTTTATTTCACAGGTTTTTATTTATTTTAAGATAGTTATATTGTAAATTTAATTATAAGTATAGGGCATAGTTAGGTTTAGGGGTTAATAGTTTCATTTAGTGTGTTGCGATGTGGGGGCCGGGTGGTTTAGTGGTTAATAACTTTTATGATAGTAACATGTAGGCTGGGCGTGAACATGGCTTTTTTATAATCCGCCTAGGGGATGATGTTTTTTATAATCGCTAGGGGATATTTTAGGAGGAGAGCTTTAGGACTCTATAGCGCTTAGTTTACCATACCCGATTCTGAACATGGCTCAGATGTAGGGTGATCTTCAATGGGGTAGTGTTTGGTTTTTTTAAAGGTGGGATCGGGTGGGTTTTAAAGTAGGGGTGTGTGGGTGGTGGGTTGTAATGTTGGGGGGGTATTGTATTGCTTTTTTTTACAGGTAAAAGAGCTGATTACTTTGGGGAAATGCCCCGCAAAAAGCCCTTTTAAGGGCTGGTAAAAGAGCTGGTTACTTTGTAATTTAGTTTAGGGTAGGGAATTTTATTATTTTGGGGGATTTTTTATTTTATTAGGGGGCTTATATTAAGTGTAATTAGATTAAAATTCTTGTAATTTTTATTTTTTATTTTTTGTAATTTAGTGTTTGTTGTTTTGTAATATAGTTTAGTTTATTTAATTGTATTTTATTTTAGATAATTGTATTTAATTTATTTAATTAATTTATTCATATTGTAGTGTTAGGTGTATTTGTAATTTAGATTAGGATTTATTTTACAGGTAATTTTGTAATTATTTTAACTAGGTAGCTATTAAATAGTTAACTATTTAATAGCTATTGCACCTAGTTAAAATAAATACAAAGTTGCCAGTAAAATAAATATAAATCCTAAAATAGCTACAATGTAATTATTAATTATATTGTAGCTATCTTAGGGTTTATTTTATAGGTAAGTATTTAGTTTTAAATAGGATTAATTTATTTAATGATAGGAATATTTATTTAGATTAATTTAAATAATATTTAAGTTAGGGGGGTGTTAAGGGTTAGACTTTGGTTTTGTGGTTAATTCATTTAATATAGTGGCGGTGGTGTAGGGGGGTAGATTAGGGGTTAATCAATGTACTGTAGGTGGCGGCAGTGTAGGGGGGGCAGGATAGGGGTTAATAAATGTAATGTAGGTGGCGGAGGGCTCTGGGTGCGGCGGTTTAGGGGTTAAACAATTAATTTATTTGTGGCGGGGTCCGGGATCGGCAGGATAGGGGTTAATAACTTTATGTAGGTGGCGGCGGTATAGGGGGCAGCAGATTAGGGGTTAATAGGTATAATGTAGGTGGTGGCGGGGTCCGGGAGCAGCGGTTTAGGGGTTCATATATTTATTATAGTGGCGGCGGGGTCCAGGAGTGGCGATTTAGGGGTTAATAACTTTATTATAGTTGCGGCGGGTCCGGGAGCGGCAGTTTTAGGGGGTAATAAGTTTATTTAGGTGCGGGGGGCTCCGGGAGTGGCGGTTTAGGGGGAAAAACTGTATGGTATAGTGTGAGTGCTTAGTGACAGGCTAGCAAGAAAGCTGCGAAGAAGCCGATGAGCAGCGAGATCGATGACTGTCAGTTAACAACAGTCCGCTGCTCATCGCTCCCTACTTGGTGCGCGGCTTCTTGACAGCTTTCTTGATAACTTTGGCGAACGTTTTCAGGTCCGTAGGCTGCGATGTAAGGCTAGCTTAGGCTAGCGTATTGGGCCGGTGAATGCAGGTAAGTAGACAGCTTGATAACTAGAGGCCATTGCCATGCAACATATCATAAATTGGTGAAATGCTTTTAGGATGAATATTGATCAGTTTATCAAGCTTAAACTATTATTGCACAGCAATGCATGTGACCGGATTCTGATTCCACTTTAACAAGTCTCTTCCATTTCCTATTGCATGTAATGGGAGACACGGTTACTGTGACCTGTCATTTTGAGTGTGTGCTGCTCCAATCACAAATAAATGCATCCGCATTGAGATCTTGCTGATTTTTTAACTGAGTTTGGCTTGATAGACAAACTTTTCTTTTTTATCGCAAAACATGTATTTCCCGCTAGGGGGCGTGGTACAACTGGATTGTCAACAAGCAAAAACATAATGACTTTGAAACCAAAAGCTCCAAGTACTCCCGTAAAAGCTGCAGAACCACAGTTATCATCAATACAAAATCCTACAGAATCAGAAACCTCCTGTGCACCAGTTCAAGGTAACTAATATTTGACTTAAAAGTGTTAAATAAAATGCTATAGTATTTACTGAGCCCTTGTTATGTCCTGGTGCTGGGGCAGTGCAAACTAGGCCTTACAATAGTACTGAAAAAGGGAAAGAGACACACAATAATGCAGTAAAATGCAGTTTATTATGAACTTATTGGAATAACATAAGTCAGTAATCAACTTATAAAGCAAGGCAGTGATTAAACTATAAACACATTACTTGTCTTCGGGTTTTGGATAAGGTGTTAATTACATGCAACAAGGCTGAGAGTCATCATTCAGTGGAACACAGGCAGATATTGTCCAAAGCACACCTGCCCCCTCTCATCAATTCTAATAATTAAACTACAGATTAGTAGGTGTGATCAGTTATGTCAATCATATTCTTTTATTTAGTAATCATCTTGCATAACAATTGAATATTCTCACACTAGTGCGGTAGCACTATCTCCTTTGGAATGTGTAATCCCACTTTCTAGTTAATAGCACTGCTTGAGAACAGAACAGCAGAGTGAAAAACCAGTGTAACATTTCTTAAAGGCATATATGTGTTTTTATGTGATATATGTACTATACTATATATATATATATATATATATATATATGTTGTCTAAATAGCAAAGTTTTATATAAACTGCTAATACATAAACTGTTTGATTAATTATTTCTGCATTGAATCATAAAAAGTGTCCAATCCCTTACAGCCCTATACAAGATAACATTCTGTGGTGCGCTTTATACCTCATGTACACTTAAATTTCAAGTTTTGCGGTATGGTGCGGTACGGCTATTCCGCTGAAAAATTGACCTTTGTGCGTGGAATATGCAGGTCTCCCGTATTAAAAGTCGCTGTGGTACAGCTATACCACAAGCGTTTTAGCCTTTATGCAACTCTCCATTCCGCACTCAAAAATTGGCTTTTGAGTTCGGGATTTTCATAGCACCTGTATTATAGGTTGTGTGGCTAAAATGCTTGCCTTATAGTCTATAGCCTAAGTATTTTAAGACAATAAACGAAAAATAAAAAATCTAAATTACAAGATTAAAAAACCTAACACTACACAAAAATAGAAAAAATCTAGGATTACAAAAAATAATAAACAAAATGATCCAAAATAATAAAAATGAAACCTAATCTAACAGCCCTATAAAAACAAAAAAGCCACCCCAAAATAAAAACACCCACTTACCTATCAATAAACTACCAATAGCCCTTAAAAGGGCCTTTTTGTAGGGCATTGTCCTAAGTTAAACAGCTCTTCTACCTAAAATAATTACGAAGTCCCCCCTTAAAAGGGCATTCAGCTCTTTTTCGCCCATAAAAATAAAAAAGCCCTAATCTAAAAAAAAGCACCCCAAAAAAAAAAAACTATAACTCCCAAATAGGTAATCACCGTTCGAGAATGTCTGGTGGAGAAGGTCTTTTTTCAGGCAGCAACATCTTCATCCAGCGTGGGGACCTCTTCTATCTTCATCCAGGGCGAAGGCGGCGCGGAACAGGACCCGTGACGACAGAGCCATCCAGTGTGGAGAATCCTCTTTGTACGATGATTTTACAGCCAATAGGAATGCAAAGGTACCCCAATATAAAAGGGGTACCTTGCATTCAATCCTCAGTGTGCAGCAACAATCGTACGAAGAGGATCCTCCACCCTGGATGGATTCGCGGCCGCTGGTCCTGTTCCACGGTTACCTCCACTCAACGCCGCCTTCGCCCTGGATGAAGATAGAAGAGGTCCCCACGCTGGATGAAGATGTCGCCACCTGGAAGAAGACCTTCTCCGCCGGACTTCAGGACGGGGAATACCTATTTGAGGGTCAGCCTTAGGTTGTTTTTTTTGGGGGGGGTTTAGATTAGGGCTTTTTTATTTTTAAGGACGAGAAAGGGTAGCTTAGGTTTTTTTTAGACTTAGGTTTTTTTTATTTTGGGGGTTGATTGGGTGGAGGGGTTTACTTTTAGAGGGGAATTTGTAATTATTTTTGGTAAAAGAACTGATTAACAATGCCCTACAAAAAGGCCCTTTTAAGAGCTATTGGTAGTTTATTGATAGGTTAGGGGGTGTTTTTATTTTGGGGAGGCTTTTATGTTTTCATAGGGCTATTAGATTAGGTTTGTTTTATTATTTTGGATAATTTTGTTTGTTATTTTTGTAATCTTAGTGTTTTTTATTTTTCGTAATTTAATTCTTTGTTATTTTTGGTAATGTTAGTTTTTTGTTATATTTCGTAATTTTAGTGTATTTTTTGTAATGTTATTAATTTATTTGTAGTGTTAGGATTTTTTCATTTTGTAACTTAGGTTTTTATTTTTCGTAAAAAAAATTTTAATATAATAATGTTAGGTTAGTTTATAGTTTAATCTTAGTTTCTTTTTATTTCACAGGTTTTTATTTATTTTAAGATAGTTATATTGTAAATTTAATTATAAGTATAGGGCATAGTTAGGTTAGGGGTTAATAGTTTCATTTAGTGTGTTGCGATGTGGGGGCCGGTGGTTTAGTGGTTAATAACTTTTATGATAGTAGTAGCGATGTGGGGGCCGGCGGTTTAGGGGTTACTGACTTTATTATAGTAGTAGCCATATGGGGGGCCTGCGGTTTAGGGGTTAATAACTTTATTATAGTAGTAGCCATGTGGGGGGCGACGGTTTAGGGGTTAATAGGTTTATTTAGTGTCAGCTATGTCAGGGGGCAGCGGATTAGGGGTATTTAGACTAGGGGTTTATGTTAGGGTGTAACTTTCTTTTCCCCATAGACATCAATGGATATTGATGTCTAATGGGGGAAAACGTGCACAAGCACGTTAAGTTAGGTCTTTGGTTTTGTGCGTTATGGAGCTTAACGCACCAGACCGCACAACAAAAGAAGGTTTTTCAGTAACTTATAATGGAAGCGCTATGGAGAGTGCGATACCGCTAATTTTTTTGCATTATTTACGCACCCGGTTTAGCGCAAAACTTTTAATCTTGCAGATAGTACCTCTGCTACAAACTGGAGCTTTAAAGAGACTTATTTGAAGTTCAGATGAGCAGTATATTTTTTTTAACAAAGTTTCTTTGAATTCCTTGTCCTGTGTATAATGTGACAGCCTTCAGCCAATCACAGACTCATGTACGTTTGTACTGTGAACTCTTGTACATGGAGAAACTACAATTAATTTAAAATCAATTTGTAAAAATGTTTTAACTTAAACACTACTGTTTGCCTGTATAATCACTCATTTATAATGTAAAAACTCTGGACCAGCCACCATGTTGCATGGGCTTGATTGGGTAATTGCGATTTTATTGTTAAAATATATTATAGATTTATAAGTAAAAAATGGGGGTAATGTTTCATAATGTCCCTATCTATTTAAAAAAGTTCCATGGGCAGATGTGAAAATTTCAGTGGGAAAACTGTGTCCATGCAAGTATGTCGAGTGATTTTGTTGCCACAAATGCATTTGAAAAGAGTAGGCATGTGTAGTTGTTAATTTTTTTTTTACAAACAAATGCCAAATATAACCAAAGGCAGCAGCATTTGCTGTTTTTAGGAAACTAATTTTTTTGTGTGAAAACGCAACGCACAAACATCTGGATTTTGCACAGATCTTTGTGTCTTGCACTTTCACACTAATAAATCCAGCTCTGTAAATAGCTGAATGCTGCAGTCCAATGCCATATTCAGCATTTGTTTGTGAAACAAATCAAACAAATGCACATGTCTAGAAAAGAGCATTATTATGGTGTTATTTCATATAAGTTAAAATTTAAAAAAAGCCCACAAAAACCATGCAGTGCACTTGGCAAGAGAATGTGGACTGATTGATAAGGAATCTTTATGTTTCGTGACTACCTTTGTAGAAATAAAGCACATGGTATATTAGTAAAGGGACCAGTTTAAAATGTGAAATAGTAGAGAATGCAGTATTTTTTATTACTGGACCCCTAGATAACTTTTGTGTTTAAAAACCATTGCAGGAGTTGAAAAGTCCTGCTCGAAGCTTGCAACTGACTGACTCCCCGTCCCTGCTTGACTTTTTCCAGATAGGACATAACTGTGTGTTTAACCTAGTTGTTTAGATACAATAGTGGGTTGATTATAATTCTTTTCAAATTCATCTTTTCTTCTGTGAGAATATTAATTTCCTGCATCGTTCTTCTTCATTTCAGGCCAAAATTATGCAAAACCGAAATAGGCTTTCTACTACATCAATTAAGAAACCAAATGTATAATAAGCACATTTACGGTGTTATCAATGTAAATAAGTCATACGACACACACATGCCTGCTGTACCCATCTTGCTTCAGTTCAAATGCCTTTATTAGTCATTAACACATATTCTTATTGGTTTTGGACCACAAAAAATTAATTTCACACGCTACTTATTTACATTAATCACTGTACAAATCAAATCAAAACACCTCTAATGTAATGTGTAAACCTGCAACAACAACACATGGTATAATATTGGGGGCGCTCCAACCTACTACAACGTATTGATGTTAGTAAAAAAAAATATTTGACATAAAAGTCATAATAGTGTACAATGAAAACTAGACCATCAGACAGGGGTGCCATATAGTGTAGACCAGTAGACTCAGCAGTTTGAGCAAACAGCCTTAACGGGATAAGGAACACGTCACATCATTTTTAAATGGTTTAAATAAATAGATTTAAGATGGTGGCTTGCTTTGAAATTGACTTTGCTTTACCAGCACTGCTTCCTATTTGAGCTATGTTTGGTTGCTTCAGTGCGTGGTCCTATAGAGCCAGTGGGATGTGATCTAAAGACTTCTGCTTAGCTCTGGCTTGCTATAGGCTCAGCTAATGGGGAGACTAAGAGTTCCCTGCCTGTGTTTATAGCACCTAGAGGTACGCTCTCTTTGTAGTCATTTTTGTTTGCATTTCTATTTTTGATGCCAATATCTCTAGAGTAACAATGTAAAGCTTGTTTTTGTAATCATTAGAAATTGTGATCACTCAAAAACTACCATGAGAATATAATCTGAACTTTAAATATCAATATCAGCTATAAATACTGAAAAGACTGTGATTGACCCCATCATACTGCAAGAATGTTGGGTTCTAATGAGTAAGGGTGTGTTGTTTTTACATTAGAATGTTCCATTATGCCTTTATATACAAGTAATACTTCTCATTTACAGACTTTACTTCCATACCTGTGTCGCTAAATCAGTGTTCTTATTTGCATCGCTTGGGCTTAGCACGTGCACTTTCTCGTACCAAAGAGACAGCAGCAGAAGCATCATCTTTGTATCAAGAAGTAATAAAAATGGCACCAGAGGTAATTATACTATTTTGACCTTTAATAATGTTTCTGTCATATGTTGCTTATTGAATTTTCAAATATATAACAATATTGCAAATACACATACGCACAGAAACATAAATATACACACATAGACAAACACAAACATATACATATAAACACACACGAGCAAACATACACAGGGCTAGATTACAAGTGGCTCGCTAACAATAGCACGCAATATTGAAATATCGCGCCCGTGCTAACTTGAGCTTATATTGCAAGTTTGCGGGGTTAGCACTAATTAAGTCCTCACTTAAAGGGTTTGGGCTAAATTAAAAGTTGCACCAAACACAACATAAATGCATTAAAATAAAGTGTTGCACTCATATATACACTATCTAATAAAAATTATTAAAGAGACACTGAACCCAATTTTTTTTCTTTCGTGATTCAGATAGAGCATGCAATTTTAAGCAACTTTCTAATTTACTCCTATTATCAATTTTTATTTATTCTCTTGCTATCTTTATTTGAAAAAGAAGGCATCTAAGATTTTTTATTAGTTCAGAACTCTGGACAGCACTTTTTTTATTGGTGGATGAACGTATCCACCAATCATCAAAAATGGGCCGGCATCTAAACTTACTTTCTTGCATATCAAATAAAGATACCAAGAGAAAAAAAGAAAATTTGATAATAGGAGTAAATTAGAAAGTTTCTTAAAATTGTATGCTCTATCTGAATCACAAAAGAAAAAATTTGGGTTCAGTGTCCCTTTAATAGAAATATAAAAAAAAATGATAAGGGTTAAAAGGTATATGGCATATGACAAGGTATTTGAATAGAAAGGGCTATAATGTATGCATATATATATATATATATATACATACATATACATGTCTAAACATATATACATATGTGTGTGTATATGTATGTATATATATATATTATATATATTTATATATATATATATATAGTAAAGGAGAACTGGAGCCGCTGCTCCAGTTCTCATTAGACCGCTGCTTCTTACACCCTATGCCACCTCTTAGGTGGCGAAGCAAAATCACTGAGAGCACGCTCGCTCTCGGTAATTGACAGCCCCTTCAGTCGCGTGATTGGTCAAGCGATTGAAGGGGCGGGCATTACACACTCCGATGAGTGTGTAATGGTACATACGGGCAAGCGGATCAATAGATCCGCTGCCCGTGTGTAGCGGTGGCGGGCGGACAGCTTCGCGAGTTAAGAAGCTGTCCGCCCGCCTCTTAGTACATGGCGCCCTATGTATATATATATACATATACAGTATACATACAGACCACACTCGCTGGATTAAAGACAAACATTCCTTGTAGCTTTAAAGGGATACTAAACGCCACATTTTTTCTTTTATGTATTCAAATAGTGAGCATGCAATTTTAAGGCAACTTTCTATATTACTCCTATTATCAAAATTTTTTCTTTGTTCTCTTGCTATCTTATTTTATACAAAGCAAGAATGTTAAGCCTAGGAGCCAGCCCATTTTAGGTTCAGCACTCTGTGATAGCGATTGTGCTTATTGGTGTAGCTATATTTAGGCAAAGACCAATAAGCAAGCATCAACCCAGGTCTAAACCAAAAAGTGGCATGGCTCCTAAGTTTTAAAATTCCTGCTTTTTAAATAAAACAATACAAGAAAATGAAGAAAAAACATAATTTATGTAAGAACTTACCTGATAAATTCATTTCTTTCATATTAGCAAGAGTCCATGAGCTAGTGACGTATGGGATATACATTCCTACCAGGAGGGGCAAAGTTTCCCAAACCTCAAAATGCCTATAAATACACCCCTCACCACACCCACAATTCAGTTTAACGAATAGCCAAGAAGTGGGGTGATAAAAAAGTGCGAAAGCATATAAAATAAGGAATTGGAATAATTGTGCTTTATACAAAAATCATAACCACCACAAAAAAAGGGCGGGGCCTCATGGACTCTTGCTAATATGAAAGAAATGAATTTATCAGGTAAGTTCTTACATAAATTATGTTTTCTTTCATGTAATTAGCAAGAGTCCATGAGCTAGTGACGTATGGGATAATGACTACCCAAGATGTGGATCTTCCACACAAGAGTCACTAGAGAGGGAGGGATAAAATAAAGACAGCCAATTCCTGCTGAAAACAATCCACACCCAAAATAAAGTTTAAAGAAAAACATAAGCAGAAGATTCAAACTGAAACCGCTGCCTGAAGTACTTTTCTACCAAAAACTGCTTCAGAAGAAGAAAATACATCAAAATGGTAGAATTTAGTAAAAGTATGCAAAGAGGACCAAGTTGCTGCTTTGCAAATCTGATCAATCGAAGCTTCATTCCTAAAGGCCCAGGAAGTAGAAACTGACCTAGTAGAATGAGCTGTAATCCTCTGAGGCAGAGTTTTACCCGACTCAACATAGGCAAGATGAATTAAAGATTTCAACCAACATGCCAAAGAAATGGCAGAAGCTTTCTGGCCTTTTCTAGAACCGGAAAAGATAACAAATAAACAAGAAGTCTTTCGGAAAGACTTAGTAGCTTCAACATAATATTTCAAAGCTCTAACAACATCCAAAGAATGCAACGATTTCTCCTTAGAATTCTTAGGATTAGGACATAATGAAGGAACCACAATTTCTCTACTAATGTTGTTGGAATTAACAACTTTAGGCAAAAATTCAAAAGAAGTTCGCAACACCGCCTTATCCTGATGAAAAATCAGAAAAGGAGACTCACAAGAAAGAGCAGATAATTCAGAAACTCTTCTGGCAGAAGAGATTGCCAAAAGGAACAAAACTTTCCAAGAAAGTAATTTAATGTCCAATGAATGCACAGGTTCAAACAGAGGAGCTTGAAGAGCCTCCAGAACCAAATTCAAACTCCAAGGAGGAGAAATTGACTTAATGACAGGTTTTATACGAACCAAAGCCTGTACAAAACAATGAATATCAGGAAGAATAGCAATTTTTCTGTGAAAAAGAACAGAAAGAGCAGAGATTTGTCCTTTCAAGGAACTTGCGGACAAACCCTTATCTAAACCATCCTGAAGAAACTGTAAAATTCTCTGTATTCTAAAAGAATGCCAAGAAAAATGATGAGAAAGACACCAAGAAATATAAGTCTTCCAGACTCTATAATATATCTCCCTAGATACAGATTTACGAGCCTGTAACATAGTATTAATCACAGAGTCAGAGAAACCTCTTTGACTAAGAATCAAGCGTTCAATCTCCATACCTTTAAATTTAAGGATTTGAGATCCTGATGGAAAAAAGGACCTTGTGACAGAAGGTCTGGTCTTAACGGAAGAGTCCACGGTTGGCAAGAGGCCATCCGGACAAGATCCGCATACCAAAACCTGTGAGGCCATGCCGGAGCTACCAGCAGAACAAACGAGCATTCCTTCAGAATCTTGGAGATTACTCTTGGAAGAAGAACTAGAGGCGGAAAGACATAGGCAGGATGATACTTCCAAGGAAGTGATAATGCATCCACTGCCTCCGCCTGAGGATCCCGGGATCTGGACAGATACCTGGGAAGTTTCTTGTTTAGATGAGACGCCATCAGATCTATTTCTGGAAGTTCCCACATTTGAACAATCTGAAGAAATACCTCTGGGTGAAGAGACCATTCGCCCGGATGCAACGTTTGGCGACTGAGATAATCCGCTTCCCAATTGTCTATACCTGGGATATGAACCCGCAGAGATTAGACAGGAGCTGGATTCCGCCCAAACCAAAATTCGAGATACTTCTTTCATAGCCAGAGGACTGTGAGTCCCTCCTTGATGATTGATGTATGCCACAGTTGTGACATTGTCTGTCTGAAAACAAATGAACGATTCCCTCTTCAGAAGAGGCCAAAACTGAAGAGCTCTAAAAATTGCACGGAGTTCCAAAATATTGATCGTAATCTCACCTCCTGAGATTCCCAAACTCCTTGTGCCGTCAGAGATCCCCACACAGCTCCCCAACCTGTGAGACTTGCATCTGTTGAAATTACAGTCCAGGTCGGAAGCACAAAAGAAGCCCCCTGAATTAAACGATGGTGATCTGTCCACCACGTTAGAGAGTGTCGTACAATCGGTTTTAAAGATATTAATTGAAATATCTTTGTGTAATCCTTGCACCATTGATTCAGCATACAGAGCTGAAGAGGTCGCATGTGAAAACGAGCAAAGGGGATCGCGTCCGATGCAGCAGTCATAAGACCTAGAATTTCCATGCAAAAGGCTACCGAAGGGAATGATTGTGACTGAAGGTTTTGACAAGCTGAAATCAATTTTAGACGTCTCTTGTCTGTTAAAGACAGAGTCATGGACACTGAATCTATCTGGAAACCCAGAAAGGTTACCCTTGTCTGAGGAATCAATGAACTTTTTGGTAAATTGATCCTCCAACCATGATCTTGAAGAAACAACACAAGTCGATTCGTATGAGATTCTGCTAAATGTAAAGACTGAGCAAGTACCAAGATATCGTCCAAATAAGGAAATACCACAATACCCTGTTCTCTGATTACAGACAGAAGGGCACCGAGAACCTTTGTAAAAATTCTTGGAGCTGTAGCTAGGCCAAACGGCAGAGCCACAAACTGGTAATGCTTGTCCAGAAAAGAGAATCTCAGGAACTGAAAATGATCTGGATGAATCGGAATATGCAGATATGCATCCTGTAAATCTATTGTGGACATATAATGCCCTTGCAGAACAAAAGGCAAGATAGTCCTTACAGTTACCATCTTGAACGTTGGTATCCTTACATAACGATTCAATATTTTTAGATCCAGAACTGGTCTGAAGGAATTCTCCTTCTTTGGTACAATAAAGAGATTTGAATAAAACCCCATCCCCTGTTCCGGAACTGGAACTGGCATAATTACTCCAGCCAACTCTAGATCTGAAACACAATTCAGAAATGCTTGAGCTTTCACTGGATTTACTGGGACACGGGAAAGAAAAAATCTCTTTGCAGGAGGTCTCATCTTGAAACCAATTCTGTACCCTTCTGAAACAATGTTCTGAATCCAAAGATTGTGAACAGAATTGATCCAAATTTCTTTGAAAAAACGTAACCTGCCCCCTACCAGCTGAGCTGGAATGAGGGCCGCACCTTCATGTGGACTTAGAAGCAGGCTTTGCCTTTCTAGCAGGCTTGGATTTATTCCAGACTGGAGATGGTTTCCAAACTGAAACTGCTCCTGAGGATGAAGGATCAGGCTTTTGTTCTTTGTTGAAACGAAAGGAACGAAAACGATTATTAGCCCTGTTTTTACCCTTAGATTTTTTATCCTGTGGTAAAAAAGTTCCTTTCCCACCAGTAACAGTTGAAATAATAGAATCCAACTGAGAACCAAATAATTTGTTACCCTGGAAAGAAATGGAAAGTAGAGTTGATTTAGAAGCCATATCAGCATTCCAAGTCTTAAGCCATAAAGCTCTTCTAGCTAAAATAGCTAGAGACATAAACCTGACATCAACCCTGATAATATCAAAAATGGCATCACAGATAAAATTATTAGCATGCTGAAGAAGAAGAATAATATCATGAGAATCATGATCTGTTACTTGTTGCGCTAAAGTTTCCAACCAAAAAGTTGAAGCTGCAGCAACATCAGCCAATGATATAGCAGGTCTAAGAAGATTACCTGAACACAGATAAGCTTTTCTTAGAAAGGATTCAATTTTCCTATCTAAAGGATCCTTAAACGAAGTACCATCTGACGTAGGAATAGTAGTACGTTTAGCAAGGGTAGAAATAGCCCCATCAACTTTAGGGATTTTGTCCCAAAATTCTAATCTGTCAGACGGCACAGGATATAATTGCTTAAAACGTTTAGAAGGAGTAAATGAATTACCCAATTTATCCCATTCTTTGGAAATTACTGCAGAAATAGCATGAGGAACAGGAAAAACTTCTGGAATAACCACAGGAGATTTAAATACCTTATCTAAACGTTTAGAATTAGTATCAAGAGGACCAGAATCCTCTATTTCTAAAGCAATTAGTACTTCTTTAAGTAAAGAACGAATAAATTCAATTTTAAATAAATATGAAGATTTATCAGCATCAATCTCTGAGACAGAATCCTCTGAACCAGAAGAGTCATCAGAATCAGAATGATGATGTTCATTTAAAAATTCATCTGTAGGGAGAGAAGTTTTAAAAAAAAATTTACGTTTACTAGAAGGAGAAATAACAGACATAGCCTTCTTGATGGATTCAGAAACAAAATCTCTTATGTTATCAGGAACATTCTGCACCTTAGATGTTGAAGGAACTGCAACAGGCAATGGTACTTTACTAAAGGAAATATTATCTGCATTAACAAGTTTGTCATGACAATTAATACAAACAACAGACGGAGGAATAGCTACCAAAAGTTTACAGCAGATACACTTAGCTTTGGTAGATCCAGCACTAGACAGCGATTTTCCTGTAGTATCTTCTGACTCAGATGCAACGTGAGACATCTTGCAATATGTAAGAGAAAAAACAACATATAAAGCAAAATTGATCAAATTCCTTAAATGACAGTTTAAGGAATGGGAAAAAATGCCAAAGAACAAGCTTCTAGCAACCAGAAGCAATGAAAAATGAGACTTAAATAATGTGGAGACAAAAACGACGCCCATATTTTTTAGCGCCAAATAAGACGCCCACATTATTTGGCGCCTAAATGCTTTTGGCGCCAAAAATGACGCCACATCCGGAACGCCGACATTTTTGGCGCAAAATAACGTCAAAAAATGACGCAACTTCCGGCGACACGTATGACGCCGGAAACGAAAAGATTTTTTGCGCCAAAAAAGTCTGCACCTAGAATGACGCAATAAAATGAAGCATTTTCAGCCCCCGCGAGCCTAACAGCCCACAGGGAAAAAAGAGTCAAATTTTTTAAGGTAAGAAAAAATGATTAATTTCAAATGCATTATCCCAAATATGAAACTGACTGTCTGAAAAATAAGGAATGTTGAACATTCTGAGTCAAGGCAAATAAATGTTTGAATACATATATTTAGAACTTTATAAACAAAGTGCCCAACCATAGCTTAGAGTGTCACAGAAAATAAGATTTACTTACCCCAGGACACTCATCTACATGTTTGTAGAAAGCCAAACCAGTACTGAAACGAGAATCAGCAGAGGTAATGGTATATATAAGAGTATATCGTCGATCTGAAAAGGGAGGTAAGAGATGAATCTCTACGACCGATAACAGAGAACCTATGAAATAGACCCCGTAGAAGGAGATCACTGCATTCAAATAGGCAATACTCTCCTCACATCCCTCTGACATTCACTGCACGCTGAGAGGAAAACCGGGCTCCAACTTGTTGCAGAGCGCATATCAACGTAGAATCTAGCACAAACTTACTTCACAACCTCCATCGGAGGCAAAGTTTGTAAAACTGAATTGTGGGTGTGGTGAGGGGTGTATTTATAGGCATTTTAAGGTTTGGGAAACTTTGCCCCTCCTGGTAGGAATGTATATCCCATACGTCACTAGCTCATGGACTCTTGCTAATTACATGAAAGAAATTGATAATAGAAGTAAATTAGAAAGTTGCTTAAGATTGCCTGCTCTATCTGAATCTGAATGAAAGAATTTGGGTTTAGTGTCCCTTTAACCCCTTAGTGACCAGAACGTTTTTCAATTGTCTTACCCTTAAGGACCAGGGCTATTTTTAAATTTTTGCAAGGTTTGTGTTTAGCTGTAATTTTCCTCTTACTCATTTATTGTACCCACACATATTATATACTATTTTTCTCGCCATTAATTACTATAAAAAAAATTATAAAATATGATGAAAAAATGGAAAAAACACACTTTTTCTAACTTTGACCCCCAAAATCTGTTACACATCTACAACCACCAAAAACACCCATGCTTAATAGTTTCTAAATTTTGTCTCTGAGTTTAGAAATACCCAATGTTTACATGTTCTTTGCTTTTTTTGCAAGTTATAGGGCAAAAAGTACAAGTAGCACTAAACTATTTCCAAACCATTTTTTTTTCTTCAAATTAGCCATAGTTACATTGTAACACTGATATCTGTCAGGAATCCCTGAATAATCCTTCACATGTATATATTTTTTGAGATCAAATAAAAAAAATCGTTATCTCTTTCACAAACCTTTTCACAAACGTTAGGTTTCTCACTGAAATTATTTACAAACAGCTTGTGCAATTATGGCACAAAGGTTGTAAATGCTTCTCTGGGATCCCCTTTGTTTAGAAATAGCAGACATATATGGCTTTAGCATTACTTTTTGGCAATTAGAAGGCGCCTAAACGCTGCTGCACACCACACTTGTATTTTTTTTATTGCATTTGGCGGTGAAATGGTGGCATGAAATATACCAATCTGGGCCTAGATCAATACTTTGGGTTGTCTACTAAAAAAAATATACACATGTGAAGGGTTATTCAGGGATTCCTGACAGATATCAGTGTTACAATGTAACTATGGCTAATTTTGAAAAAAAAAAAATGGTTTGGAAATAGCAACTTGCTACTTGTACTTATTGCCCTATAACTTGCCAAAAAAGCAAAGAACATGTAAACATTGGGTATTTCTAAACTCGGGACAAAATTTAGAAACTATTTAGCATGGGTGTTTGTTGGTGGTTGTAGATGTGTAACAGATCTTGGGGGTTAAAGTTAGAAAAAGTGTGTTTTTTTTCCATTTTTTCATCATATTTTATAAAACAAAATTATAGTAAATTATATGATAGGATGAAAATAAAGGTATCTTTAGAGAGTCCATTTAATGGTGAGAAAAACGATATAATATGTGTGGGTACAGTAAATAAGAGGAAAATTACAGCTAAACACAAACACCGCAAAAATTTAAAAATAACCCTGGCCCTTAAAGTAAAAGTTAATCTCATCAAAAACCTTTGTGAAGCATCCTGTATTGCGCATGCGTTAAAATACAATCTCTGCTGTGATACATAGTAAAACAATGAATCACTTGATTCATTGTTTTGCATTGTAGCAGAGATAGTATTATCTATTCCTGTGCCGTCAATGCGCATGCGTGTCTCATGAATGCGCATCTATACAGGAAGAGTTTAAATGAGACAAGATTCAATGAGACACGCATGTGTAGTTTAAGTTGGGGGCGTGTAGTTAGTCTGTTGGGACACCAATGGGGGACCAATGAGGATCATGAAGACGATTTTCATCATATCAAAATACAAAAAATTTTAATATCCAGGCGGAGTGACGGCAATATAGCATAGTGGATTGCGAGGTAGAATTATAAGATTATTAGTACCAAAATAATAAAAATCATGAATTAAAGTCAAGCTAATTTTGCATGTACTTGCGTTGGGGCTTTGAGGTGCACGGAAGTTTACTTTTCCTTTAATGGTAAGAAAATTGAAAAATGGTCTGGTCACTAAGGGGTTAATATATTTTAATATTTAACAATGTGTTTTACTGTGTATATACTATAAATATGTTACATCCCAATGTTCTGGCATAGGGGAAAATGTTATATGCATTTTTAAATAGATATTTCTATATATATCTTTATATATATTATTATAAATATATTCTGTGTTCTCCACAAAAAATGTTTCCAGCCAGGTGGCAATATGAAGTAGGCGGGTGAGGGTTGTGTAATATTTCCTAATATGATATAATTTTCTGCTATCCAAAGCACAAATTGATTACATAATTTAACATAAATGTATTTAAAGGGACATGAAGCCCAACATTGATCTTTCATGATTCAGATAGAAAAACATAATTTATGTAAGAACTTACCTGATAAATTAATTTCTTTCATATTGGCAAGAGTCCATGAGCTAGTGACGTATGGGATATACAATCCTACCAGGAGGGCAAAGTTTCCCAAACCTCAAAATGCCTATAAATACACCCCTCAACACACCCACAATTCAGTTTAACGAATAGCCAAGTAGTGGGGTGATAAAATAAGGAGTAAAAAAGCATACAAAAAGAGGAACTGGAAAAATAATTGTGCTTTTATACAAAAATCATAACCACCATAAAAAAGGGTGGGCCTCATGGACTCTTGCCAATATGAAAGAAATTAATTTATCAGGTAAGTTCTTACATAAATAATGTTTTCTTTCATGTAATTGGCAAGAGTCCGTGAGCTAGTGATGCATGGGATAGAAATACCCAAGATGTGGAAGACCACAGAAGAGTCACTAGAGGGGGAGGGAGAAAATAACAATAGCAATTTTCGCTGAGAAAATTAAATCCAAACAAAATAATAAGTCTTTCTTAAATAATTTCAAGAAAAAAACTTAAATCATAAGCAGAATAATCAAACTGAGACAGCTGCCTGAAGAACTTTTCTACCAAAGACTGCTTCTGAAAAAGCAAATACATCAAAATGGTAAAATTTAGAAAATGTATGCAAAGAAGACCAAGTTGCTGCTTTGCAAATCTGATCAACTGAAGCTTCATTCTTAAAAGCCCAAGAAGTGGCAACTGATATAGTAGAATGAGCTGTAATTCTCTGAGGCAGAGACTGTCCCGCCTCCAAATAAGCCTTTTGAATCAAAAGCTTTAATCAAGATGGCAAAGAAATGGCACAGGCTTTCTGACCTTTCCTGGGACCAGAAAACACAACAAATAGACTATAAGTCTTTCTGAAATCCTTAGTAGCTTTGATATAGTATTTCAAAGCTCTTACAACATCTAAAGAATGTAAAGATCTTTCAAGAGCATTCTTAGGATTAGGACACAAAGAAGGAACAACAATTTCCCTACTAATGTTGTTAGAATTCACAACCTTAGGAAGAAATTGAAACGAAGTCCACAAAATAGCTTTATCCTGACGGAAAATCAGAAAAGGAGACTTGCAAGAGAGAGCAGACAATTCAGAAACTCTTCTAGCAGAAGAGATAGCCAAAAGAAACAACACTTTTCAGGAAACTAGTTTAATACCCAAAGAATGCATAGGCTCAAAAGGAGGAGCCTGCAAAGCCTTTAAAACCAAATTAAGAGACTCCAAGGAGGAGAGATTGATTTAATAGCAGGCTTGATACGAACCAAAGCCTGAACAAAAAAAAGAATATCAGGAAGTTTAGCAATCTTTCTATGAAATTAAACAGAAAGAGCAGAGATTTTTCCCTTCAAGGTACTTGCAGACAAACCTTTATCCAAACCATCCTGAAGAAACTGTAAAATTCTAGAAATTCTAAAAGAATGCCAAGAGATTTTATGAGAAGAACACCATGAAATATAGGCTTTCCAAACCCGATAATAAATCTTCCTTGAAACAGACTTACGAGCCTGAAGCATAGCATTAATCACTGAGTCAGAGAAACCTCTATGACTAAGCACTAAGCGTTCAATTTCCATACTTTTAAATTTAGCGATTTGAGATCCTGATGAAAAACGGCCCTTGAGACAGAAGGTCTGGTTTTAAAGGAAGTGGCAAAGGTTGGCAACTTGACATCCGGACAAGATCCGCAAACCAAAATCTGTAAGGCCATGCTGGTGCTATCAGAAACACATGCGATTGTTCCATTATGATCTTGGAGATCACCCTTGGAAGAAGAACTAGAGGTGGAAAGATGTAAGCAGGTTGGTATGGCCAAGGAACGCATCTACCATCTCCGTCTGAGGATCCCTGGACCTGGAAAGATACCTGGGAAGTTTCTTGTTTAGATGGGACACCATGAGATCTATTTCTGGAAGACCACACATCTGTACAATCTGACAAAATACATCTGGATAGAGAGACCACTCCCCTGGATGTAAAGTCTGATGGCTGAGATAATCCGCATCCCAATTGTCTACACCCCGGATATGTATTGCAGAAATTAGACAGGAGTTGAATTCTTCCCAAGAAAGTATTCGAGATACTTCTTTCATCACTTAAGGACTGCGAGTCCCACCCTGATGATTGACATATACCACAGTTGTGATATTGTCTGTCTAAAAAAGGAATGAATGATTCTCTCTTTAGTAGAGGCCAAGCCTGAAGAGCCCTGAAAATAGCACAGAGTTCTAAAATATTGATTGGTAATCTCACCTCTTGAGGATTCCAAACCCCTTGTGCTGTCAGAGACCCCCAGACCGCTCCCCAAAATGTGAGACTTGCATCTGTTGAAATCACAGGAAGAACGAACAAAGGAGACCCCTTGAACAATAAGGTGATGTTTTAACCACTAAGTCAGAGAGAGTTGAGTGTTGGGATATAAGAATATCAATTGTGATATCCGAGTATAATCCCTGCACCATTGATTCAGCATGTAAAGCTACAGAGGTCTCATATGAAAACGAGCAAAGGGGATTTTGTCCGATGCTGCAGTCATGAGACCTAAAACTTCCATGCACATAGACACTGAAGGGAATGATCGAGACTGAAGGTTTCGACAGGTAGAAACCAATTTCATTTGTCTCTTGTCTGTTAAAGACAGAGTCATGGACACTGAATCTATCTGGAAATCTAAAAAGGTGACCCTTGTCTGAGGAATCAAAAAACTCTTTGTAAAATTGATCCTCCAACCATGTCTTTGAAGAAACAACACAAGTTGATTTGTGTGAGATTCTGCTAAATGAAAAGATTGAGCCAGTACCAAGATATCTTCCAAATAAGGAAATACTGCAATACCCTGCTCTCTGATTACAGATAGAAGGGCACCTAGAACCTTGGAAAAGATTCTTGGAGATGTTGCTACCCCAAATAGAAGAGCCACAAATTGGTAATGCTTGTCTAGAAAAGAGAATCTCAGAAACCGATAGTGGTCTGGATGAATTGGAATGTGAAGATATGCATCCTTTAAGTCTATTGTAGACATATAATGACCTTTCTGAACAAAAGGCAGAATATTCCTTATAGTCACCATCTTGAAAGTTGGAACCCTTACAAAGTGATTCCAAAATTTCAGATCCAGAACTGGTCTGAATAAATTCTCCTTCTTCGGGACAATGAATAGATTTGAATAAAAACCCAAACCCTGTTCCAGAAGTGGACCGGTACAATTACCCCTGAAAGCTCCAGATCTGAAACACATTTCAAAAAAGCCTGAGCTTTCACAGGATTTGTTGGAATGTGAGAGAGAAAAAACCATCTCACAGGAGGTCTTATTCTGAAACCTATTCGATACCCTTGAGAGACAATATTCTGAATCCAATGATTCTGAACAGAACCTGCCCAAACGTTTTGAAATCATTTCAATCTGCCCCCCACCAGTAGAACTGGATTGAGGGCCGCACCTTCATGCAGTTTTGGGGGCTGGCTACCAAAACTCTAACTCAGCCACTGGCAAAGGATACAACTTTTTAAACCTTGAAGAAGGAACAAAAGAAGTACCAAGCTTAGACCATTCCTTAGCATTCACGTCAGAAATAGCATCAGAAACAGGAAAAACCTCAGGAGTAATCACAGGAGATTTATAGACAGAATTTAAACGTTTACTGGATTTAATATCAAGAGGTCAGAGGACCAGACTCCTCAATATCCAAAGTTATCAACACTTCTTTTAACAAAGTACCAATATACTCAATCTTAAAAAGATAAGTTGATTTATCAGTGTCAATGTCTGAAGTAGGATCTTACGAATCAGAGAGATCCTCATCAGAGGTGGATATATCAGTATGTTGTCGGTCATTACAAATTTCATCAGTATTATGAGAAGTTTTAAAAGACCTTTTACGTTTATTTGAAGGTGGAATAGCAGCCATAGCCTTCTGTATCGCAACAGCAATATCATTTTTCATATTAACAGGGATATCTTGTATTTTAGATGTTGAGGGAACAACAGATACTGTACTAGCACTAATAGAAACCTTTTCTGCATGCAAAAGCTTATCATGACAACTGTTACATACTACAGCTGGAGATATAGAGGCCTATTTATCAAGCCGTCAACCGCAAATACGCTGGAATTCCGCAGCGTAATTATGGCGAGCCTGATTCGCCTTATTTATCAAAGCCTACAGACCGGCAAAAGTTGAAATCTGTGATGTAACATACGATCCGCTGGTCTCAGTCCGACACAGATCGATGCTTACATCATTACAGATGTTCCAAATACAAATTCGGCACTATCTGACAACTTTTGCAAGTTATCAAACTTCTAACATGTACACTCGCCACTATTCCGGCCCAGAGAACCTGGTTTTCCATCCGCCACCCTGGAGGCCGCGGATGCCATAGGAATCAATGGGAGTCTGAAAGCAGCGAAAGCTTATGTTCGATGCTGCCAGATATCCCATTGATTTATATGCTAGAAAACCAGAAACGTTTACACCTAACACCTTAACATAAGCCCCGAGTCTAAACACCCCTAATCTGCCGCCCCGACATCACGCCACCTACATAATGTTATTAACCCCTATTATGCCACTCCCGGACCCCTCTGTCACTAAATAAAAGTATTAACCCCTATCCCGCCGCTCCCGGACCCCACCGCAACCTACATAATGTTCTTAACCCCTATCCCGCCGCTCCCAGACCCCACCAAAACCTACATAATGTTATTAACCCCTATACCACCGTTCCCGGACCCCACCGCAACTAACTAAATGTATTAACCCCTAAACCCCTGGCCTCCCACATCACTACCACTTACTAAATCTATTAACCCCTAAACCGCCAGCCCCCCACATCGCCATAAACTAAATTAAGTTATTAACCCCTAAACCCTAACAACCCGCTAACTTTACATTAAATATATATAAATTATATATATAATATAACTCATCCCTATCTTATCATAAATTTTTAAACTTACCTTTAGAATTAAATTAAACTATATTAAACTAATAATGAACCTACCCTAACTATTATATTAAAAATACATTAAACTATTCATTAATCTACCCTAATTATTATACTAAAATTACATTAAACTACAAATTAAATTAACTATATTATATATTTAAAAACCTAACCCTACTCAAGTTATTTAAATCTACTATAAAGAATTACTAAGTTACAAAAAACTAATAACTAAGTTACACAAAATAAAAAACACTAAGTTACAAAAAATAATAAACACTAAATTACACAAAATAAAAAATAAATTATCAAATATTTAAACTAATTACACCTAATCTAATAGCCCTATAAAAATAAAAAAGCCCCCCCAAAATAAAAAAAAAACCTAGCCTAAACTAAACTGCCAATAGCCCTTAAAAGAGCCGTTTGCGGGGCATTGCAAAGAAATCAGCTCTTTTACCTGTAAAAAAAACATACAAACAACCCCCCCAACAGTAAAACCCACCACCCACACAACCAAACCCCCCCAAATAAAATTCTATCTAAAAAACCTAAGCTCCCCATTGCCCTGAAAAGGGCATTTGGATGGGCATTTAGCTCTTTCTCCGCCCAAAGTCCCTAATCTAAAATTAAAACCCACCCAATAAACCCTTAAAAAAAAACTAACACTAACCCCCGAAGATCCACTTACAGTTTTTGAAGACCGGACATCCATCCTCAACGAAGCGGCAGAAGTCCTCAGCGAATCCAGCAGAAGTCTTCATCCAAGCAGGCCGAAGTCTTCATCCAACCGGGCAGAAGTCTTCATCGAGACGGCATCTTCTATCTTCATCTATCCAGCACGGAGCGGCTCCATCTTCAAGACATCCGGCACGGAGCATCCTCTTCTTCCGATGTCTTCTTTACAATGAGGTTTCCCTTTAAATGATGTCATCCAAGATGGCGTTGATTACATTCTGATTGGCTGATAGAATTCTATCAGCCAATAGGAATTAAGGTTGAAAAAATCCTATTGGCTGTTGCAATCAGCCAATAGGATTGAGCTCTCATCCTATTGGCTGATCCAATCAGCCAATAGGATTGAGCTCGCATTCTATTGGCTATTCCAATCAGCCAATAGAATGCAAGCTCAATCCTATTGGCTGATTGGATGAAGACTTCGGCCCGCTTGGATGAAGACTTCTGCCAGCTTCGCTGAGGACTTCTGCCACTTCGTTGAGGATGGATGTCGGGTCTTTTAAGGCCCTTTTAAGGGCTATTGGCAGTTTAGTTTAGGCTAGGTTTTTTTTTTCTTTTTTCTTTTTTTTCATAGGGCTATTATATTAGGTGTAATTAGTTTAAATATTTGATCATTTATTTTTTATTTTGTGTAATTTAGTGTTTATTTTTTTTTTTTTGTAACTTAGTGTTTTTTATTTTGTGTAACTTAGTTGTTAGTTTTTTGTAACTTAGTAATTCTTTATAGTAGATTTAAATAATTTGAGTAGGGTTAGGTTTTTAAATATGTAATATAGTTAATTTAATTTGTAGTTTAATGTAATTTTAGTGTAATAGTTAGGGTAGGTTAATTAATAGTTTAATATAGTTTAATGTAATTTTAGTATAATAGTTAGGGTAGGTTAATTAATAGTTTAATATAGTTTATTTTAATTTTAAAGGTAAGTTTAAATTTATTATAAGATAGGGATGTTGTAATTGTAATGTAAAATTAGCGGGTTGTTAGGTTTAGGGGTTAATAGCTTAATTTAGTTTATGACGATGTGGGGGGCTGGCAGTTTAGGGTTAATAGGTTTAGTAAGTGATAGTGATGTGGGGGCCAAGGGTTTAGGGGTTAATACATTTGTTTAGTTGCGGAGGGCTCCAGGAGTGGCGGGATAGGGGTTAATAACTTTATTAGAGTTGCGGTGGGCTCCGGGAGCGGCGGGATAGGGGTTAATAACTTTATTACAGTTGCGGTGGGTTCTGGGAGCGGTGGTATAGGGGTTAATAACTTTATTAGAGTTGTGTTGGGGTCCGGGAGCAGCGGGATGGGGGTTAATAACTTTATTTAGTTGCGGTGGGCTCCAGGAGTGGAGGGATAGGGGTTAATAACTTTATTAAAGTTGCGGCGGGGTCCGGAGCAGCGGGATAGGGGTTAAACATTTTAGTATAGTGGCTGTGTTTAGTGACAGGATATAAATAAAGCTGGAAAAAAGCAGAATAGCAGCAAGATCGATGACTGTTAGTTAACAACAGTCCGCTGCTCATCGCCCCGTACTTGGTGCGCAGCTTTTTGAAAGCTTTTTTAATAAATAAGGAGAGTGTATTCAGGTCCGCGGCCGCAATGTTAGGCGATGTTAGGTGAGTGTATTGGTGCCGTTGAATGCCTCACAGTTGACGGCTTGATAAATAGGCCTCAATATCTCCACTAGCTTACAACAGATACACTTCGCTTTAGTAGAACTGTGTTCAGGCAGCATGGTTCCTTCAGAGACAGGATCTGATTGAGACACAGGGGCCTAGTTATCAAGCCGTCAACCTCAAATACGCTGGAATTCCGCAGCGTATTTGTGGCGAGGCTGATTCGCCTTAGTTATCAAAGGCTAGAGACCGGCAAAAGTAGAATTTTGTGACGTAAACTTCGATCCGCCGGACTCAGTCCGACACAGATCGATTCTTACGTCACTCCAGATGTTCCGCACACAAGTGCGGCACAATCTGACTACTTTTGCTAGTTATCAAAAAACTAGCAGGTACGCTCGGCACTTTTCCGGCCCAGCGTACCTGGTTTTCAAACCGCCACCCTGGAGGCGGCGGATCCCATAGGAATCAATGGGAGTCTGACCTTAGCAAAAGTACAAGTTCGCTGCTGCCAGATATCCCATTGATTCCTATGGGAGCTGTCTACATCTAACACCCTAACATGTACCCTGAGTCTAAACACCCCTAATCTGCCCCCCCTACACAGCCACAACTAAATAAAGTTATTACCCCCTAAACCGCCGCTCCCGGAGCCCACCGCAAGCTACTCTATACATATTAACCCCTAAACCGCCGCTCCCGGAGCCCACCGCCACCTACATTATACCTAGTAACCCCTATCCTGCCCCCCTAGACCGCCGCCCTCTATAATAAAGTTATTAACCCCTATCCTGCCGATCCCGCACCTCGCCGCAAGTAAATAAATAGTTTAACCCCTAAACCGCCCCTCCCGGACCCCCGCAACCTATATTAAATTTATTAACCCCTATCCTGCCCCCCTACACCGTCGACACCTATAATACATTTATTAACCCCTATCCTGCCCCCCCCTACACCGCCGCCACTGTAATAAATTTATTAACCCCTAAACCTAAGTCTAACACTAACCCTAACACCCCACTAACTTAAATATTAATTAAATAAATCTAAATAATATTTCTATTATTAACTAAATGAATCCTATTTAAAACTAAATACTTACCTTTAAAATAAACCCTAATATAGCTACAATATAAATAATAATTATATTGTAGCTATCTTAGGATTTATTTTTATTTTACAGGTAACTTTCAATTTATTTTAACTAGATACAATAGCTATTAAATAGTTATTAACTATTTAATAGCTTACCTAGCTAAAATAAAGAGAAATTTACCCAAACCCCACTTAAAATCAGCCAATAGAATGCGAGCTCAATCTGATTGGCTGATTGGATCAGCCAATCGGATTGAACTTGAATCTGATTGGCTGATTCAATCAGCCAATCAGATTTTTCCTACCTTAATTCCGATTGGCTGATAGAATCCTATCAGCCAATCGGAATTGAAGGGACGCCATCTTGGATAACGTCCCTTAAAGGAGCCTGCATTCGTCGGTAGTCCGTCGGTAAAGAAGGATGTTCCGCGTCGGCGGGATGAAGATTGAAGACCCGGCTTGGAAGATGACATCGCCCGGATGGAAGACTTCTTCAGCGCCGACTGGAGGATCACTTCATAGGATGGAAGATTTCTTCAGCGCCCCTTGGAGGAGAACTTCTGCCGCTCCGGATCTCCTCTTCGGTTCCATTGCTGCTCGGCTGAGTGAAGACGACTAAAGGTAGGATGATCTTCAGGGGATTAGTGTTAGGTTATTTTAAGGGGGGTTTGGGTTAGATTAGGGGTATGTGGGTGGTGGGTTTTAATGTTGGGGGGTTGTATTTTTCTTTTACAGGCAAAAGAGCTGAATTCTTTGGGGCATGCCCCCACAAAAGGCCCTTTTAAGGGCTGGTAAGGTAAAGAGCTTTGAACTTTTTTAATTTAGAATAGGGTAGGGCATTTTTTTATTTTGGGGGGCTTTGTTATTTTATTAGTGGGGCTTAGATTAGGTGCAAGTAGCTTAAAATTGTTGCAATATTTTTAAAATGTTTGTAACTTATTTTTTTTATTTTTTGTAACTTAGCTTTTTTTTTTTGTACTTTAGTTAGTTTATGTAATTGTATTTAATTGTAGTTATTTGTAGTTAATTTATTTAATTCATTTAAAGATAGTGTAGTGTTAGGTTTAATTGTAACTTAGGTTAGGATTTATTTTACAGGTAATTTTGTATTTCTTTTAGCTAGGTAGATTTAACATAAATATAAATCCTAAGATAGCTACAATTTAATTATTAATTACATTGTAGCTATCTTAGGGTTTATTTTACAGGTAAGTATTTAGTTTTAAATAGGAATAATTTATTTAAGTATAGTGTAGTGTTAGGTTTAATTGTAACTTAGGTTAGTTTTTATTTTACAGGTAAATTTCTCTTTATTTTAGCTAGGTAAGCTATTAAATAGTTAATAACTATTTAATAGCTATTGTACCTAGTTAAAATAAATTGAAAGTTACCTGTAAAATAAAAATAAATCATAAGATAGCTACAATATAATTATTATTTATATTGTAGCTATATTAGGGTTTATTTTAAAGGTAAGTATTTAGTTTTAAATAGGATTAATTTAGTTCATAATAGAAATATTATTTAGATTTATTTAATTAATATTTAAGTTAGAGGGGGTGTTAGGGTTAGTGTTAGACTTAGGTTTAGGGGTTAATAATTTTATTACAGTGGCGGCGGTGTAGTGGGGGGCAGGATAGGGGTTAATAAATTTATTATAGGTGGCGATGGTGTAGGGGGGGCAGGATTGGGGTTAATAAATTTAATATAGGTTGCGGCGGGGTCAGGGAGCGGCGGTTTAGGGGTTAAACTATTTAGTTGCGGCGAGGTGCGGGATCAACAGGATAGGGATTAATAACTTTATTATAGAGGGCAACGGTATAGGGGGGGCAGGATAGGGGTTAATAGGTATAATGTAGGTGGCAGCGGTGTCCGGGAGCGGTGGTTTAGGGGTTAATACAATTATAAGAGTTGTGGCGGGGTCTAGGAGCGGCGGTTTAGGGGTTAGTAACTTTATTGAGTTGCGGGAGGCTCCAGGAGCGCCGGTATAGGGGGTAGAACAGTATAGTATAGTGTGGGTGCTTAGTGACAGGCTAGCAAGAAAGCTGTGAAAAAGCCGAAGAGCAGTGAGATCGGATGAGTGATAACTCTCACAGTCCGCAGCTCATCGCCCCGTACTTGGTGCGCGGCTTTTTGACGGCTTTTATGATAACTTAGGCGAATTTTTGCAGGTCCGCGGCGGCGATGTGAGGCGAGCTTGGGCGGGCATATTGGGCCAGCGAAGGCAGGAAAAGTAGACACGTTGATAACTAGGCCCCATCTTGTAAAATGTAAAAGAAAAAATAACATTTAAACAAAAATATCTTATTTCCACATAAAGCAGTTTCAGGAATGGGAAAAAATGCAAATATTAAAATTGACAAAAAAGCAAAATAAAGCTGATTTTTTTTTTGGCGCTAAGTATGACGCACAACGCGAACAAACAAAATGACGTAACTTGCGTGATAACAAACATAACTTTGCGCTAAACAACCTGGTGTCAACTAAGACGCACATTCGTGCCAAAAAATTCTTGCGCCAAGAATGACACAATAAATAACAGCATTTTGCCCCCTCGTGAGCCTAATTTGCCCGCAAGTTTTTAAAAGAAAAACACGTCAAATTGATAAAAAAAGACTATACCCCAAGTAAGACAAAAACTTCCTAAAACATGATTACCATATTGAAACTACCAGACTGCAAAGAGAAATACACATAGACCTGACTCATGGCAAATATAAGTAAATACATATATTTAGAACTTTATATAAATACATAAAGCGCCAACCATAGCTGAGAGTGTCTTAAAATAATGATACATACTTACCGAAAGACACCCATCCACATATAGCAGATAGGATAGAGGTAATGGTATAAGAGTATATCGTCGATCTGAAAAGGGAGGTAGGAGATGAATCCCTACGACCGATAACAGAGAACCCTTGAAAAGATTTACCGTGAGGGAAACCATAAAAAATCAATAGGCAATACTCTCTTCACATCCCTCTGACAAACACTGTACTCTGAGAGGAATTAGACTTCAGAATGCTTAGAAGCTCTTATCATAGAAGAAAACAAAAAAATCAAGCACAAACTTACTTCACCACCTCCATAGGAGGCAACGTTTGTAAAACTGAGTTGTGGGTGTGGTGAGGGGTGTATTTATAGGCATTTTAAAGTTTGGGAAACTTTGCCCCTCCTGGTAGGATTGTATATCCCATACGTCACTAGCTCATGGACTCTTGCCAATTACATGAAATAAATACAATTTTAAACAACTTTCCAATTTACTCCTATTATCAAATTGTCTTCATTTTCTTTGTATCCTTTGTTGAAAGAATATCAATGCACTACTGTGGGCTAATTGAAATAGTCACAATAACACAGTAATATTCCCCAGGGTTCACAGTCACTGTAACTCAAAGTGATGGCTATGTAAGTACTCCAAAACAAAAACCTGCCGTTAAAGTGTTATAATGTGTATTGTCCCCATGGAAAGCACAAGTCCATTATCTCAGCGCAAGTGGAGGTAATTCACATTCAAACGATATGAGAAGAAAAGACAGAGGGTATAAGCCTCTACACTCACCCCACTGATAGTCAGCTTCACTTGTAAGTTTCACTCTAGACGTGATGGCAGCTTCCAGGTCACAGGTTTCGTCATCCCGGTGAACCGCAGCTCCTGTGCGGAATTATACACTAGACGTGCCTTCCTCTAAACGCCACCCAAGTCTTCTGGGCGTCTGACGTCATCATCGGAACATGCCGAAAGGGGGTGTGTGAGGCTTATCCAATCAGATCGCTCCGGCGCCGGTCAAATCTTCAGCTATCACAAGGGGGAACACTAAACGGCAGGTAAAGAACCAATAGGAGTAGAGGCTCTGTGGGCTCTTGAGAGTGAACGGACTCCTTGTAGTCCGTAAATATAAGCAAAAGAAAGAGATTCAAGAGTTCCAATTTTAGAAGAATCAAATGGCTTTATTAAGGATAAAATCCAAAGGTATACCAGCACGGTAACAGAGAGACAGCTGGCCCTACTAGTTTCGGCGGTGTGCCGTAATCTAAGACCTGCTGTGTATTTACAAGTGGGTGTTTAAAAGTAACTCTCTACACAATCATTGGCTACAGAGGGGTTAGAAATACCACTCCCCCTTAACCCTTGCCTGGGTGAAAACAAATGGAGGAAATTATCAACATAGATGTAGACAAATGTAATATAATACATAAGTTGAAATACATACATTAATAAGAGTCAAATTAATTAGAAGAGGGGGGGAGAAAGTTTTAACATTAATAATCTACAACTAGAGCTGCATGTCATATTAGAAAATAACAATAGTTTTGTTACCAGAAATGGATTAAATATATACAAATATGTACAATAGTATGAATAAATCAATAGCGAGCAAAATAAACAAGTTGAAAATTGAGGAATACAATTGATGAATATACAATCCATTCAGCAAGACAAGAACACATTATGACATATATAACTACAGAGCCTGGTTATACTAGAAGACCAATACAAAAGATGCAATCTAATGAAGACAAATCCTCAAGTGTAGTGGTACATAATGGGGTACTAGAGATAAACCATTGAAGTTATAAGCATAAGAGAGTCAAAATTAGGACTTCTCAAATATGAATATCTAGGTACCCTCATATTTACCAATACAGGAACAATCAAAATACAATGCATAAACAATATATATTATTTTTATTATTTAATCAAATCTAATAACCAAAAAGCCCTAACAGTAAAGATATGAACACATGAGATTGAACCTAAAACAACATAATATAATGTTGTATTTATCTCGATTATAAAAAAGGTTTTTATTATTAGGAGTTCGGTTTCTCCAAAAAAATGTGAATGGCTTAAATATTCTGAATGTTGTTTACCAATGTAGATGTTAACTATACAGTAAATGAAAAAGCAAAATGCTATATTATATTCAGCACCAGTGATTGATCAGATCAAATTCCGAATTGAAGCCATTCGGGACCTGAGTGCGTAGTCTGAAAATCCAGAATGCTTCCTGGCGTGCTAAAATAGCATCTTTGTCCCCACCTCTTGGTGGTCTCCTAATGGCCTCAATTGCTCGCCACTTGAAAGATCTGACATCTCCATGATGAATTTCAATAAAATGTCTGGCTAATTCTGAACATGTCTTTTCGTTCCTAATATAGCCCAAATGTTCCCGTACTCTGGTACGGATATCTCGAGACGTCATGCCCACATACTGTAGTTTGTGACAAACACATTCAATAACATAAACTACATAATTAGTTGAGCATTTTATGCAACCCTTTGTTTCATATGTATGGTTGGTAACACAAGAGTAGAAATTTCTACCTTCTGTGATGAAATCACAGGCCTTGCATCTTGAGACCCCACACTTATAGGTCCCATTTACAGAGAGCCAAGTAGTGGGCCTGGTTTTCTGTGTTATTTGACTTGGAGATAGGATGTTTCCTAATGTGACATTTCTGGAATAAACACATTTGAATCCTCTCTCCACTACCGTTTTTAGTTGTTTGTCCCCATATAACATGGGAAAGTATTTCTTGAGAATTCTACAAATCTCGTAGAATTCCGTTGAATACTTAGTGATGAAGAGTGTACAATTTTTGGTTTTGTGATCAGACTTTGTAAGTGCTTTTTGAAGGACATCACCTCTTTTAGTTTTGGTTACTTCATCCAAGACATTATCAACCAAAGATTGGTTGTACCCTCTTTCAAGCAACCTATTTTTTATCTCTTGGCTCTCCTTTTTGTAATCAGATTCCCTATTGCAGATCCTTTTAGCCCTAAGTAGCTGCCCTTTTGTGATACCCTTAAAAACATGTTTAGGGTGGGCGCTTTTGTGATGTAAAAGGGTATTTCCTGCAATGGGTTTTCGATGCAAATTGGATATAATGGTGCCAGTGTCAGTGTCTCCCCTTAGGTTAACATCCAAGAAATGGATTTCTGATTTCTGCCATTCATGGGTGAATTTCACTCCATTGTCACTTATATTCAGGAATTCTGTGAACTCCTCAGCCGATTTGCCATCAGAGGACCAAATAATAATCAGATCGTCAATGAAACGTTTATACAATCGTATATGATGGATGAAGGGGTTTCTATCTGCATAGACAAAGTTGGTCTCTAGCCATCCCATAAATATGTTAGCATATGACGGGGCAAATTTTGCCCCCATGGCAGTACCTTGTCTCTGTAGATAGAATACCCCCTCAAACATAAAATAATTATGTTTTAACAAAAAAGAGGTCACTCTGATGACAAAATCGGCTGCAGTTATCCATGGAATAAAAGGATTCCAAAAAGTGTTTAATGGCAATAATGCCCATATCATGGGGGATAGTGGAATATAATGACACCACATCGATGGTGAGCCAACTATCCAGTGGTGTCCAGACAAAACCATCGAGTATCTGTAAGATATGTGTGTCCCTGATGTAACTGTGTAAGGAATGTACAATGGGTTGCAGGATAGCGTCCAACCATTCTGACAATGGCTCTAAAAGAGAGCCAATGCCAGAAACGATCGGACGTCCCTTAACTTCCTCAAGACTCTTGTGAACTTTTGGCAAATGATGGAAGATCGGGACCACTGGGTACTCAACATATAGATATTGAACAGTATCGTCATCCATGAGGTCCAAAAATCTTCCATCATCCAACAATTGTGATAGTTCCCTCTGGAATCTTTTAGTGGGATCACATGAGAGAACTGAATATGTGTCAGGATCTCCCAATTGTCTCATGGCTTCATGGACATATGTGTCCTTATCAAGGAGTACAACACTTCCACCCTTGTCAGAGTTCCTAATGACAAGGGAATTATTATTTTTAAGAGCAGCTAGTGCTTCTTTTTCACGTAAAGACAAATTGTATTTACTGTTTTTTTTAGAGTAATGGAGAGAAGTTAGGTCTTCCACCACTCTCTTGTGATAGAGTTCCAGGTTTTTACCTCTACTGTGGATAGGGTAAAATTTAGACTGAAGTTTAAATTTAGGAAAAACCTCTGTTGCTGTTGTTTCTGTAATTGCAGATTCTGCTTGTAAACTCTCAAGAGTTGTTAGATCACAAACATCTTGAAAGTTATTTATATTAGACATGGGCAAAGCAGACCTTCTAGAGGGAGCCTGTTGGTTGCTTGTTCGATATCTGTATTAGGATGTGCAGATTCAGGATTATTGAAATGTTTTTGTAAGGTAAGCTTCCTTATAAATTTATTCACATCCACTATGGTGTTAAATAGATTAAAGCTGTTATCAGGGCAAAAACCCAAGCCATAATTCAACACTTTGATTTCAACTTGATTAAGTGAATGCGAAGATAAATTTATAACACTGCCTAAGTTAGGCGTTTGGTCTCTCTCAGGTATACCGATGTTTCTGACCCCATCCTTCCCTCCCCCTTTGGTTTTTTTTGGAACAGGCCGAAAAACCTGCGATTTATTTGTAGCTGCATGATCGGATGTCATATTGGACCCCCCTTCCCAGCATGGGATTTAAGAATAGATGATGTATTATCTGTCACGCTGCAGGTGTTTTAGGCCTGACAGCTTGACCACATTCTACATCAAATTGCTAGTATTACTGGGTATGGTTGCTTGGTTGATGATTCCGGTGGGTCACCCCTCAATAATTGGGAGGTAAATTCACCATCTGATCCGGATGTTCCTCACCCGATGTTGAAGCTACAGGTGATGAATGTTCATCATCTGTTGAATCCACATCAGCAAAACTGACTTTTTTCTTTTGTTTGTTCTTGTTCCTATTTTTATTTTTGTTTGTATTTTTGTGGTTATATGGACCACCACCCTGATCATCACTACCTGAGCCTTCACTCCCATCTGTAATATTCAAATTGCCTTTATTCTTATTTTTATTTTTGTTTGTATTCCTTCCTCTGAATCTTGCTTGTTTTTGCCAAATAAAGACTTTTCCCTCATTATAGTCCCTTTGATCCCTGAGGAACTTAGTATGTTTTGTGGATATAAGGGTTTTTCTATTATTCTCAACTACCTCGGCCAACATTTTGTCAAAACAACTATATTCTTCTAGATCTTGAAATTTAGACAATTCATTTTGGAGTATAACAATTTCATCTCTTACTGATTGTAATAGTTTAGATTTATAGTTGACTAACAAAACCATAAGCCTCAGTGAACATTCAGATAAAATGTCATTCCATTCCCTGATGAATTCGCTGTCTGTGACAACAAAGTTGGGAAACTTTTTTACCCTAAGGCCTCTGGGTATCATCTTAAGTCCAAGGTATTTATTTATAATCCAGTGTCCAATTTCAGGCGTATCTCTTTAGCCTTAATAGTTCCAAGCTGTAAAACAAATCCCCCAATTTAATGTCACTAGACTCCTGGTTGAAAAATTCCTCCAGCTCCAACCCTTCAAAATCACAATCGCTAGGGGGTAGCAATGAGTAGAATTGTGCTGATACCGTGGCCTCCATATTAAGGATAAGGTGTACAGAGAGTATCTGTTATAATAAAGTCACTGAATAAGCCTCTAGGAAACAGAGGAGAGCAAAACTAAAAGAGGTGATGTCCTTCAGAAAAGCATACTTACTAAGTCTGATCACAAAACCAAAAAATTGTACACTCTTTATCACTAAGTATTCAACGGAATTCTACGAGATTTGTAGAATTCTCAAGAAATACTTTCCCATGTTATATGGGGACAAACAACTAAAAACGGTAGTGGAGAGAGGATTCAAATGTGTTTATTCCAGAAATGTCACATTAGGAAACATCCTATCTCCAAGTCAAATAACACAGAAAACCAGGCCCACTACTTGGCTCTCTGTAAATGGGACCTATAAGTGTGGGTCTCAAGATGCAAGGCCTGTGATTTTATCACAGAAGGTAGAAATTTCTACTCTTGTGTTACCAACCATACATATGAAACAAAGGGTTGCATAAAATGCTCACTTATTATGTCATGACGTCTCGAGATATCCGTACCAGAGTACGGGAACATTTGGGCTATATTAGGAACGAAAAGACATGTTCAGAATTAGCCAGACATTTTATTGAAAATTCATCATGGAGATGTCAGATCTTTCAAGTGGCGAGCAATTGAGGCCATTAGGAGACCACCAAGAGGTGGGGACAAAGATGCTATTTTAGCACGCCAGGAAGCATTCTGGATTTTCAGACTACGCACTCAGGTCCCTAATGGCTTCAATTCGGAATTTGATCTGATCAATCACTGGTGCTGAATATAATATAGCATTTTTGCTTTTTCATTTACTGTATAGTTAACATCTACATTGGTAAACAACATTCAGAATATTTAAGCCATTCACATTTTTTGGAGAAACCGAATTCCTAATAATAAAAAACCTTTTTTATAATCGAGATAAATACACATTTATATTATGTTGTTTTAGGTTCAATCTCATGTGTTCATATCTTTACTGTTAGGGCTTTTTGGTTATTAGATTTGATTAAATAATAAAAATAATATATATTGTTTATGCATTGTATTTTGATTGTTCCTGTATTGGTAAATATGAGGGTACCTAGATATTCATATTTGAGAAGTCCTAATTTTGACTCTCTTATGCTTATAACTTCAATGGTTTATCTCTAGTACCCCATTATGTACCACTACACTTGAGGATTTGTCTTCATTAGATTGCATCTTTTGTATTGGTCTTCTAGCATAACCAGGCTCTGTAGTTATATATGTCATAATGTTTTCTTGTCTTGCTGAATGGATTGTATATTCATCAATTGTATTCCTCAATTTTCAACTTGTTTATTTTGCTCGCTATTGATTTATTCATACTATTGTACATATTTGTATATATTTAATCCATTTCTGGTAACAAAACTATTGTTATTTCTAATATGACATGCAGCTCTAGTTGTAGATTATTAATGTTAAAACTTTCTCCCCCCTCTTCTAATTAATTTGACTCTTATTAATGTATGTATTTCAACTTATGTATTAATATTACATTTGTCTACATCTATGTTGATAATTTCCTCCATTTGTTTTCACCCAGGCAATGGTTAAGGGGGAGTGGTATTTCTAACCCCTCTGTAGCCAATGATTGTGTAGAGAGTTACTTTTAAACACCCACTTGTAAATACACAGCAGGTCTTCGATTACGGCACCGCCGAAACTAGTAGGGCCAGCTGTCTCTCTGTTACCGTGCTGGTATACCTTTGGATTTATCCTTAATAAAGCCATTTGATTCTTCTAAAATTGGAACTCTTGAATCTCTTTCAATTGAAATAGTCGTCAGAACCAAAAACAGTAGGTATATATGTTCACCCACCAATCAGCAGCTAGCTACCGCCTACCGGTAGTGCATTGCTTCTCCTAAGCCTACCTATGTATGCTTTTAAAAAATGGATCCCAGTAGAATGAAGCAAATTAATAATAGAAGTATATTGGAAAGATGTTTAAAATTGCATACTTTATTTGAATAAATAAAAATAAAAGAAACATTTTGGGTTTTGTGTCCCTTTATGACTTCAGTGGATTACTTCTTTGATAACAAGCAGATTCTCAATGCATTAAAGGGGCATGAAAAAAATGTTTTTTATATATTATGATTCAACAGAGAAAACAGTTTTAAAAACTTTCTATTTTACTTCTTTTATAAAGTGGTTTCATTCTCTTGGTATCCTTTGTTGAAGGAGCTGCAATGTACTACTGGGAGCTAGCTGACTGTATTGGTTGAGCCAATAACAAGAAGCATATATGTGCTGCTACCAATCATCAGCTAGTTCTTAGTAAGTATGCTTACCATAGACGTATCCTCTTTATATTCAAGTATACCACATGAGGAAGGGCTAAATGCACTCAAATATATGCTTAAACGATATACCAGCTTTCCTGACATATTTATAGTTTTCTTGTACAACTAACACGGTTCTTGCTTACCCACAACTACTTTGTCTTCAAGAGCCACTATTGTCTCCAACAATTGGCACGGCGATGGGGCTAAATTTGCCCCCTCATATGCCAACATATATAAGGATACTTTCAAACCCTATATGTGTTTGGTGGTCGCCTGGCCCTCGAGGACAAAGTAGTTATATACGGTTGATTTTTTGATGATCTTATATACTCATCTATAAAGATGACAGTAATCTATCTATAGAAGACATGATAGAATACTTCAATAGCAATGAGCTTAACCTTGAGTTTACATTTAAAACATGTGATACATCAATAACATTTTTTGACCAAGAGAAAAACATTTTTACCAGTACTTATAGGAAACCTTTAGCTAGAAACACTATTCTAAGAGCAGATTACTGCCATGTCCCTCATATGAGAAAAGCTATCCATAATAGGCAATATCTCTGTGTTCTGAGAAACTGCTCTACTCTAACTTTATATAGGAAACAATCAGATGAGCTAACAGAAAGATTAATAGCAACAGATTATAACAAAAATACATTCCATAACATCAAACTACAAGTAGCCAGACTTGATAGACAAACTCTTCTTGATGATACCATCAAACAAACTAAGAACAAAACAAAAACACACTTAGATACTAATACAACAAAGGAATAGATATATGTCATAACAAAATACAGTAATCAATTTTATGTCATTTCAAATATCATCAGAAAATATCTACCAGTTCTCAATGGAGACTTCTCCTTAAATATAAGCAAGAAAATGGTATAAAATATGTGGCAAAAATAGCACCTACTATATGTGACATGGTCACTACAAAATTCCACAAAAAGGTAAACAATACCACTAATTGGTTGTCATCCATCAAGGGTAATTATAAATGTGGACGTGTCCCGTGCAGAAGCTGTTCATATACTAAGAAAATTGATATATGTATAGCTAGCTTTAACATCCACAGCTTTTTAAACTAGGATTCGATTTCCTTCATTTCCCCTCATACTCAAAAGAGTTATACATTATGGAGAATTGAGAGGTATATAACTTGAAGTTAGATCTGAAAAGAGAACTAGATCCCTTCTGTGAGCATCATTCCACAGAATGAACATACTAAAATAGAACAATATATTATTTTCTTTATATACAAGGGAGAATATACACTTAGGGGTCTATTTATCAAGCTCCTTCTGGCTCGCCAGAAACACAAGCTATGAAGAAGCGGTCTAAAGACATACATCGCAGAAAATCAACCTGATCCAATACGACTGGCCACGAATCTGCAGGGGGCGGTATTGCACCAGCAGTTAACAAGAACTGCTGGTGCAATGATGAATGCTGACAGCGTATGTTGTCGGCATTTATCAATGTGCGGCGGACATTGTTCGCTATAGTGGATCATGTCCATCCGCACAATGATAAATGGACCCATACTCTTTATTTTCTCCCCCTACCTCCTTTTCTCCTTTTGATGTTCATCATTGTTTTTATTCTGACGATAACACACTGGTCTATGTATATGTTTTTTAATTTTATTTCTATTTTCTATTTTTACCTTATTATTTGAAAGATATTTTTGATCTTCACTTGTTGGTTAACTTTATTCCATTCTATTATTGTTTATAATCATTTGGCATTACATTTTAAAACAAAAAAACAAAATTTATCTTTTATTCCCTTCCCCTTTTTCTTTTGTGGTTTTCTTCTATATACGGAAAATAAAAAAACCTCATTAGTAGTATTTTTATTGTCAAAACACCCCAACTATAGAGATTGATTAAGCTTTTCCATCAATCTATGATAATTTGATTTACACTAATTCTGTTAATCTTTCAAACTGTAATTTTATTTATCTGTCTTTCCTCTCCTCCACTGGAACGTATTTTCCATAAAGTAAAAAAATTACATTTAATTAATACCATAAAAGTCAGTATATTTCAATCAAACCAGTGTATCTGTCTATTAGTCACCATATCATTAGTTTACTAATTGACACTAGTCACCTATTGGTTCACATACCCTATTTAAGGTTCCAGTGCAGAGAGGTCTCTGATCAAGCACATGTACGCATGCGCGAAACGCGTCAGGAAATAGGGAGCACCTTACTGTCCATTACAGGCTCTGTAATAAACTTATGGACTTACAACTTTTTGAACTCATTGCTTTGTTTTTTCCTCACTACATAGTTCTTAGTAAAGCATTGCTGCCGCTGCTGAGGATATGTACATTTGCTTTACAACAAAAGATACCAAGAGAACAAAGCAAATTAGATACTAGAAGTAAATATGAAAGTGCTTTAAAACTGTAATCTCTATAACATAATGAAAGTTTATATTTTTTATTTTACTGCTCCTTTAATGTCATGCTTTCAGAATTGGTTTGACACATAATTTTAATAATGTCAAGAATTTATATATATATTTTTATTGCACACTATCTTTTAACAGTACAAACATAACATTTTATCAGAAAAAAATCATCTTTACAGCCTCTTGTTAAAATATTTTTTTCTGATTCATTCATCTTCTGTTTTTCCTGCATAAAGTATTTTTCTTCCTGTAGTCTTTTTAAAAAAAAAGGAAATAAAACCTATTTTATTGTTTAATACTTTTGACTCACAAGAAGACAAGGTGTCTGCTGCATTGCTAATGACTTGTACAAGAGAACGACTCATACATCATTTTATTCGATATCTTTGCTAGTTTTTAGGAATGATTATGATTGATGTAAGCCTTTTAGTGTGAGCTGTAGCTTAAATTGTTTTCTGTTATATTGATTCTTACTGTTACGAAGGAGTAGCACAAATAAAATATCAGAAAGAGTTATCTCTAAAGGTGGAATTTTGAATGCTTGGAAAATAATACCGGCCATGCTCATTAACATCAATTTGAATAAATAATGATACCGTATAACTCTAGGACTGATTTAAAATTATAATTTATTTTTAATTAGATTCCAACACACGTAGAGGTTTCACTATGACAGGAGCCTTGTTTCAATATGTATTCTTTACTTTAGAAGGACCTTAAAAATACTTGCTGGCAGGCCTGCCCAGAACCCCTATCTTTGGGGGCCCCCACAGTGTTTAGGGGTGAGGTTATAAAAAGATGCAATGTACATCCTGTATTTAGTTTCTAAAGAAGTGTTTATGGTATCAGGAGGTGTAATATTTAGTGTTGTTCTTTATATAGCTAATGCTTAATGTCGGGACAGAGGTGGGCTATACAGGAGGCAGAGCATACAGGGGGAGAGAAATATAGGTACTGGGCTAAGAGGCCCCAAAAATGTGTCTGGCCCAGGGCACCGCAAATGCTAAGGGTGACCCTGCCAGCTAGGTGGAAACCCTATTTTGAATACATATAATTTGAAAAACAAAATTTTAGGAAGAATGTTGAAAATCAACAAAGGGCTAAGTGACCAATCATTAGCACAAGGAGCGCAAATGTAATTGCGAAATCGCAGTGCTTTTTGGTGCTTAAGTCGAAATTACAAGTGGTGTGGTGTTTAAATTAGTAATTTACACTCCCCATATGTTCTATGGGGGCGTCAAGCGCCAATGTGCTCATATTACAAGTTGAAAGTAAATGTGATCGCTCAAACGCAATCGTGTTCTATGCTCAAACTTTTTATGCAACTTGAAACTTCTTACTCAACTTAACCCCTAAACCGACACACCCTCCATTGCAAATTACCCCACTACACTATTAACCCCAAAATCTAACACAACCCCACATCGCATTGCAAACTACCCCGTTACACTTGTAACCCCTAAACTGCGACACCCCCACATTGCAAACTACCCTGTTACACTATTAACCCCTAAACCTGACACAACCCCCCACATCCCAAACTATCCTTCTACACTATTATCCCCTAAACTGCCACACCCCAGACTGCAAACTGCCCAGTTACACTATTAACCCCTAAACTGCCACACCACAAACTACCCCTCTACAATATGAACCCCTAAACTGCCATAACACCATCACAAAGTACACCCTAAACTATTAACCCCCTAGCTGCCACAACCCCCATTATAAAGAACACCCTAACCAATTAACATTTAAACCCCCAACACCCCTAACTTAAAACCTACTACATTTACAAAAAAAAACAAAAAAACCTCCCATTACAGAAAAGAAAGAAAACAACCATTACAGAAAATTTAAAAAAAAAAACATTATCAAAAATAAAAAAACAACAACCAGTAAGACCTCTGATAAAACTAAAATCCCCATAAAAAAGCCCCACCCTAAAAACCCTAAACTAACACTAAAACCTACTCTAAAAATTGCCCTGAAAAGAGGATTTGTCGGGCAGTGCCCTAGTTGCAGTGAACAGCTCTTTTGCAGAACAAAACCGCCCCCCCCCCCCCCCCAAAAAAAAGAAACTACATTTTAAAAAGCTTACACTAACATAGTTGCCAACTTTTAAAAAAAAATTCCAGGGACACTTTGCAGCAGAGCAAGCAAGCGGGTTACTGGAGTATTGGCAACCTACTGTTCAACTGCTCCGCCCACTCAGTTTGCAATCAAAACACACCCATTTGAAAGTAATAGTATAATTTAGACTTATCCATAGTTTATTATACAGATTACAGCACCAAGATCTTACACCTACCCAGTCTCTGGAACACATTCTGGGCATATGGTTATTTTTACAACACTGCATCAAAATTAGAAAGACAAATAATATGTGAACCCATTCAATAATAATAACAATATTCCATTAGGAATGAATTATATTTAAATAATATACTACATCTATTTATCATCTATCTATTTGTATATGTGTATGTGTGTGTATATATATATATATATGCAAACAACAAATGTTGTGCAAAAAGAGATTTTCAGGGACATTTCCAGGGACAAAAAAAATCCAGGGACATACAACAAAATCCAGGGACTGTCCCTGGAAATCAGGGACTGTTGGCAACTATGCACTAAACATTGCCCTTATAGGGCATTTTGCAGGGCATTGCCCTAAAGTTCTTTTTTACTGTAGGTTAGGGTTTTCTTTTAGAATAGTTTTTTTTTTTATTCTGCAAAAAAACTGATCACTTTAGGGGAATGCTGGACCAAATGCCCTTTTCTGGGTTTTTTTAAGTTTAGGATTTTTTTTAAAGTATAGATATTTTTTTATCCTGCAAAAGAGTTTTATCATTTTAGTGCAATGCCCTGCAAAATGCCCTTATCAGGGTAATGTTTAGTGTAGGTTTTTTAAAAGTTAGTTTTTTTGCAGTGGTTACTTTGTTATTAGGATATGGTTTTGTTCTGCAGAAGCGCTATTCACTTCAACCAGGACACTGCCCGACTAATGCCCTTTTCAAGGCAATTTTTAGAGTAGGTTTAAGATCGTTTAGGGTTTTTTAAAGGGAAGGTTTTTTTTTTTAAGGGGACTTTAGTTTTAGCAGAGGTCTTACTGGTTGTTTTTTTATTTTTGGTAATGTTTTTTTTTTATTTTCTGTAAATGAAAGTTTTTCCTATAAATGTAGTGTTTTTTATTTTCTGTAATGGAAGTTTTTTCCTGTAAAGGTAGTTTTTTTTTTTCTGTAATGGTAGTTTTTGTTTTTTTCTGTAATAGTAGTTTTTTTTGTAACTTAGGGGGTGTTAGGTTAGGGTTGTTGGAGGGTTAGCTGTTATGAGGTTAGGTTCTTTGTGATGTCAGGTGTGGCAGTTAGGGGTTAATAGGTTAGAGGGTACTTTTAAATGGGGGTGGTGGTTAGGGGGTTAATAGTGTAGCGGGGAGTTTGTTTTTGAGGTGGGCTATGTGGCGTTTAGGAGCTTAATAGTGTAGTGGGCTGTTTTGGTGTGGGCTATGTGGTGGTTAGGGGGTTAATAGTGTAGCTTACTGTTTTACGGTTGGCTATGTAGTAGTTAGAGGGTTAATAGTGTAGCGGGCTGTTTTATGGTGGGCTATGTAACAGTTAGGGGTTGATAGTGTAGTGGGATAATTTGTGGTGGGGGTTCTGGCAGTTAAGGGGTTATTAGAGTAGGGGCTTATTGTGATGCGGGTTATCGCACAAGTATGAGTACCCATTTTTTCAGTTTTCTATAGGGGAGTATTATTATAAATTTTAAAAAAAATCTTTCATTGTTTTGCATTTTTTAATTTTTATTGGAAAGCTAAGTTGTATTCTAAAGTATGGCCTTGTGGAAGGATAAATGTATAGCAAAGTAAGAAAAATATATATTATTATATTTTTTTAAGTATTTTATTGAGGATCGAAAGCATACATCATTTATAGACAGTGTACAAGATAATATCTTCCAATTATAGTAAGAGTAAATATTTCAAGTTAAAGTCCTAATTTTTCTTCCCCACATTTAATATATTAGGTCACTCTTGGACCTTTCAAGCGATTTTGTTAATGTCCAGGGGATGTTATAACACAAAAAAAACAAACAAGTATCTTACATAAATGAGATCATTGTAAATGTGATATAAGCAAGTTATGGTCCAGATACTAAGATCAGAGCTGAACATAGTGTGTTTACATGACACATTCTATTAACCATTGAACAATTGTAATATAGACTAATGAAATTCACTGCTGTGACCTAGTAATATAAAATAAGAAACTATGCATGCTGCATTTTTTTTTAGAAAAGTGGTGCTTAACCCTTTGGGAATGACAAACTTCCCATTTATGCAAGCTGATCTATGTCTCAGTCTAACAGGCCCATTTATCAAAGGGCTTGCGGACCTGATCCGACACTGCGGATCAAGTCCGCAAGACCTCGCTGAATGCGGAGAGCAATACGCTCTCCGCATTTAACATTGCACCAGCAGCTCACAAGAGCTGCTGGTGCAACGCCGCCCCCTGCTGACACCGCGCCAATCGGCCGCCAGCAGGGAGCTGTCAATGCCCCACCTTCTGTATAGCTTAAGTAGTGTCTACATAGGGCCCCCCACTAACCCCCACAGCACACACCTTGATTATATAGTTTGACGGAGGATGAGGGCACTTCGCCAAAATTGCATATACATACTGGTTGAGAACTACGGTTAAAATAAATGCGTGTTTGCAATCACCTAATGGGATTCTACTTTTCTTACCCATCTATTGTGCATATGGTACTATAGTAAATTTATGTACATAAAAATTGAGGTAAACAATATTTAACAGATTGCCACATGAACAATTCTCAGGCCTATATGTATAGAGTACAACATTTCAAAACTGAACAAAACTTTTTTTTTTTTTTTTTTAGAAAATGACAAGATTATATTACATAGCTAAAGTCCTAGGGTTCTTTACTCTGCATGCCTTACATAGTTTTTGCTAGGTAACAGCTGACCCCCATGATAGGTGACCTGTCTTGGATCTGGAACCCGGTGCGGTCAAAGTTGGGCTGGGGTGTTTTCCAGCTACTCCTGCTCGATCTTGTTCCATTATCTTAGAGGATTTTTTTTTGTAGCAGCTCCAGGACCACTGTGCACTACCTCATTTTGCAGGCTCCAAGTCTTAGAGATTTCTGGAGGATTGCCAGAAAGCGGGAAACTTGAGATATCGGAGATGACAGTCCCCCCGGAGCTCCTCTCTAGGCCCCAAGGCAGTTCTGCTGGCTCGCTCAGGTATAACAGGCGTGCTTTCTTCAGGTGATGGAGTATGTTTCTTTCGCGCCTTCTTTGCTTCTTTGGCATGAGCATAGTAGTAGGGTATCAGCTCGCTGTGGAGGCTCTCCTTTTATCTGTGTGTTGAGAGTTTCAACCTTCATGGGCATCGTGTGAAATCCGGATCTCTGGTCCATAGTTTGCTGCGTATGGTTGCCGGAGTTGTAGCTTTAGGTATTCTGTCTATAAGAAGTTGTAGTTCACTCTCAGACAGCGCTTTCTCTATGAGTGGCTGAAATAGTTCCTCTAGTCTTATGAGAAACTCGTCCCATTTGTCAGGAAGGGGATTACCTCGCATGGTAGCTGTGAGAATCGGTGTCCTTTCTAATTTCTATTGTATTGCGTAGGGGTTCACTTTCAACTGCAACGTTATATGAAATTGCAAGTACTCTTGTGTGTCGACAATAAGCAGTAATGCGAACAGCTCTGGCCGTACACCCCAGAAATCCGGGGGGGAGGCGCCGCCTGTAAGTTTGCCACGACTACAGGCCTCAGGTGTCCTTTTCCGACTCTGGGTCATTAATACACCAATCTGGTATATATGATGTTAATATTCTCTTATATTCATGAATCCAGTCGTGTGGGCTCTTGTTGCTGTGTAAATCAAGCAATAACTGGTGGGTTATAAGCTCTTCTCCCGGAGCACTAGAAAAATGCGACTGCTCAGAGTCACTTCTTGGACACGCCCCCAGAAAAATATTATTTTTATGTCCCTTTTTAGAATTTTTTACCTTTTTTACTGCTATTTTTTGCCATGACTTACTTAGATTCTTATTTTTTTTAAAAATACTAGGACTAAGATAAGATCCTGGGCAGAATTTCCAACCCTGACTCTGCTTATTGCAAATCACAGGCAATTAAAAACCAGGCTCCCAAAAATATCTGTAGCTGCGGCAGACAACCAGTGATTATTAGTGACAGCTACTGATTTCAATGAGAATTGCAAACTGGATTTTTCCTTTGCATCTCAGTCTTGTCACTTTTGTTATGTGGTCCCTATCTGATTTTCAATCACAGCTTTTGACCCGGAGTAATGCGTTTCTACCAGTCGCGTGTTTAACTGATAAGCAGAACTGTAAAAGTAATTCATTTACTAATGGTAAGCAAGCCTCAACACATTAAATATGTACCTTGATATGCTCTTAAAAAATACTTTCTAGTATAATGGTGCAGACCCAAAATTACTATATTTTTTTGAAATTTACAAAAGATAGACACTATAGATATGAGAGTCTTAGTGTTAAAGAAAGGAGCTCAGCACTCTTTCCAAATATCAATCAAATGTATTAATTATATTATTAAATATTATTGAATTAGCTGAAAAATTCATCCCTGTCGTCATAGCAGGTATACACACATCTTGTCACCTAGAAAAGTGTGTTATTGAAAAACAGTATCAACACAATACCAAAAAATAAAATACAAGTAGAAACAGCTCTGATGGGAGACTACACATGCAACACCCTGCAGAGCCAAACCCTATGCTAGATAGGTCTTGTCTGGCAGGTTAAACGTGGGGATCTATGCATGTGTGATAATTCACAGTGATGGTAGTAACGTTACTATTTGCATGGCATATATAGTAGTAGAGTTTCATCTCTTATGCTTTGCAGTTCCAAACTTATTTATTAGTAGGCAAAAAACAGCACCTGTATCCGTGCTAATCAAAGCAAAGCAAGCATGCATCAGTAAGTGAGCATTTAGGCAATAAGGTATCCTGAAGTTAGCCAAAACAAGCTAGGTAGTAGCATAGCAGAATCCTGGCAAACATACGTATTAGCAATGTCCCACATCAACTTGTTTAAAGCAGTCAGTGTAATGCATAGGAAATATGCTGTTAGCAACGTAATATATCTCGGATCGTCTGCCGACAATTCAAGACAGGGTCCACATCTAGATCTCCGTTATTACTAAAGTGATACCTCTCCTTGTGACTGAATGTCAATTTGCCTTTTACGACACAAATCCTGTATTATTGCTTGCTCTGGTGGTATTCATCGATTGCCTGAAATGTTCACATAAAAACAAGTAATTCACTCCTAAATCCTATATTTAAAGAGACATGAGACCCAAATAAATCCTTTCATGATTCAGATAGAACATACAATCTTAACAACTTTCCAATCTATTTCTATAAAATTTGTTATATTCCTCTGTTACCATTTGAAGAAGGAGCAGCAATACAGTACTGATAGCTAACTAACACACCAGGTAAGCCAATGACAACACGCATATATGTGCTACACCAATCCACAGCTAGCCATCAATCAGCAAGTGCTACCCAGGTGCTGAACCAAAAATAGGCTGCCTCTTAAGCTTACATTCTTGCTTTTTCAAATAAAGATACCAAGGGAACGAAGAAAATTGATAATAGAAATAAATAGAAAGTTGCTTTAAATCGCATGCTCTATCTGAATCAGGAAAGTTTAATTTTGACTAGACTATCCCTTAACAATGTCTAGCTTAATTGTGATACCTTAGATAACAATGGCTTGCTATAGAAAAAGGCGGCTGATTTTTTTGTCTTTTTTAGTACATTGATTAAAACCTTTTCTATTGTTTAGGGAAATTGCTATATATGTGTCAGTTAAAGAACCTTAAAGGGACAGAAAAGTGATATGCATCAAAAATGAACTACTATATTGCAAAAGATCTTCATACATAATAAATGTTTTTAAAGTATTTAAAATTGTATTTTTTAAGCAAAATTTGCATTGTTTTTCTATCCATGGACACCCCCCCCTCCCTCCCAATTTAAAATAATTTTTTTAAGTGTTGTATCCTCATCTCCAATATTGTGGCATATAAGGGACTTATATACAAATGAGCTCCTAAATTTACCAACCAATTACTGTGCAGTAATCTACAAAGACAAGAAGAAACAGAAGCGCCACATGGCCCAATATTGTCTGGTCCAGAAGATAGATATGTGTGAATATACAGTATAAACTCACATTTGAGAAAGCACTTCAAGTAGTGCTATAGCAGCAGTCTGGGATTTCTGTTAGTCACCCAGGAGACCAAATTCCGGTATAGATGTGTGAGTCTAGATAAACAACATAAAAGGACAAAGGTGCCTATATGGCCTAGTATTGTCTTGACAAATGTGAGTCAGTAAGTTGATGAATAAGGTACTCACATTTGTTGTAGCATCTCCTTTGATGCTATAGAGGCAGATGGGATCAATATAGTCACCCACCAGACTTAATCAAGGGCCTGCTGGATACCAGGAAATCCAGGAACCTCCAGTAATTCAGAGAGAGGCACAATGCTAGGGGTTCCTCTCAGCGAAAGAATATGTAGCAGCAAAGAGATAATAGCAAGTGTCCCAATATAAAGAGTTTTTTAAAATGATAAAAACAAAGCTATGCGTTTCTCAGCTCAAGGCTGTTTCATCAGGCTTCACCTTACTGTGCAGTAAGTTGGGCGTTCAGGGATCTGCATTCTATGGACTTCACTTGCAGCTTTTCTTTGAAGAAAAGTGGCAATATAAATGCAGAAAGTATATTGCCAAGTGTTTTCCCTACATGTAATTAAATAGTTTATGTGAATTGAATTTTGACTTATTTTGACTTGGTTATGTGCTTTCCCAAACATAGGTGCATGATGCTTACATTGAACTGGCAGATCTACTCTTAAACACAGACCCACTTGCTGCTGTTGACATTTACTGTCAGTATCCACAAAACTCAGCCAAAGAACAATCATTTGAGGATGCCTTCATCCCTGGAGAGATAGTGCGTCTTCTGATAAAATGTGAAAAATATGATGACCCTCGTTTACCTATCAATATGATTTCATATGGAAAAGTCATGGGAATAGGTAAGAGTGAAGACTGCCAATTATTTTATTAAAAAATACTTATTTAAAATGTTACTATGAGATACATGAACCAAAATGTTCAACTTTATTAACAATGCGTTAAATAACAATCAGCTAGATTACGAGTTTTGAGAGATATAGGGAAATTAATGACTGCCACAAAAGCGGCGGTATTTAACCTCCCTATAGCGCTGCTATTACAAGTTTACAAAAGCAGGCTTGCGCGGGCGATATGTGGCATTGAGCTCCATGCTTCATCCAAATACAAGCACTGCTTTGACGTGCTCGCACACGATTTCCCCATAGACATCAATAGAGAGAGCCGGCTAAAAAAAAGCCTAATACCTGCAATTCGCAGGAACAAAAGCTCCGTAACGCAGCCCCATTGATGTCATTGGGGAAAGAAAAAGTTACGTTTAAACATAACGCCCTAACATATAAACCATGTATAAACACCCCTAATCTGCTGCCCCTAACATCGCTGCCACCTACATAAAACTATTAACCCCTAATTTGCCGCTCCCGATATCGCTGCCACCTACATACAGTTATTAATCCCTAATCTGCTGCCCTTAACATCGCCGCCACCTACATTACAGTTATTAGATATGTGCATGGCGAAAAAATTCGGTTCGGTTTGGATCGATTCGGATTTTTTTGAATTTAGTTTCGGATCGATTTGAATTCGGAAAAATCAATTCGGTTCAGATTCGTTTTGGTTTCATTCGGATTCAAATAAATTCGTCTGGATTCGGTTTGGTTTGGAAATTCAGAATTTCGGTAAGTGTTAGATGGGATTAGACTAGTATTATGTACTGTATATTAGGTGTAACCCATAGCAGAGTGATATAACCTAATATACTGTACAATACTAGTGTAATCCATGGCCATCAGAATCTACCGAATAAATCCAAACTAATTTGGATTTATTCGTAGATTCGGACACTATTTTAATTCGGAAATTCGGATCGATCCGAATCCCGAATTTTACGAATTCGGCCGAATTTCCGAATCGATCTGAAACGAATCGCACATGTCTAACAGTTATTAACCCCTAATCTGCCATCCCCCATGTCGCCACCACTATACTAAAGTTATTAACCCCTAAACCTCTGGCCTCCAACATCACTAACACTAAATAAATATATTAACCCTAAACCGAACATTAACCCTAATGTAACCCTAACCCTAACGTAACCCTAAGTCTAACGCTTAGCCTAACACCCCCTAACTTAAATATAATTAAAATCAATCTAAATAAAACTTACAATCATTACCTAAATAATACCTATTTAAAACAAAATACCTGTAAATAAAACCTAAGCTAGCTACAATATAATTAATAGTTATAATATTGTAGCTATCTTAGGTTTTATTTTTATTTCACAGGTAAGTTTGTATTTATTTTAACTAGGTAGACTAGTTAGTAAATAGTTATTAACTATTTACTAACTACCTAGCTAAAATAAATACAAACTTACCTGTAAAATAAAACCCAACCTGCCTTACACTAAAAACTAACATTACAATAAAATGAATTAAATTAAATTAATCAAATACAATTATCTAAATTACAAAAAAAATAAACACTAAATTACACATAATATAAAACAAAATTATCAAAAATAAAAATGAATTACTCCTAATCTAATAGCCCTATCAAAATAAAAAGCCCCCCAAAATAAATAAAAAATCCTAGCCTACACTAAACTGCCAATGCCCCAAGGAAAAAGCTCTTTTACCTGTAAAAAAAATACAAACAACCCCCCAAAAGTAAAACCCACCACCCACACAACCAAAACCCCCAAATAAAAACCTTTCTAAATAAACCTAAGCTAACCATTGCCCTTAAAAGGGCATTTGGATGGGCATGGCCCTTAAAAGGGCATTTAGCTCTTTTACTGCCCAAACCCTAAGCTAAAAAAAAACCCACCCAATAAACCCTTAAAAAAAAAACTAACACTAACCCCCGATGATCCACTTACAGTTTTCGAAGACCAGACATCCATCCTCATCCAGGCGGCAGAAGTCTTCATCCAAGCGGGCAGAAGTCCTCATCGAAGCCGGCAGAAGTCTTCATCCAAGCGGGCCAAAGTCCTCATCGAAGCCGGCAGAAGTCTTCATCCAAGCGGCAGAAGTCTTCATCCAGACGGCATCTTCTATCTTCATTCATCCGGCACGGAGCGGCTCCATCTTCAAGATATCCAGCGCGGAGCATCCTCTTCTTCCGATGGTCAATGTAGAATGAAGTTTCCCTTTAATGCACGTCATTCAAGATGGTGTCCCTCACATTCCGATTGGTTGATAGAATTCTGATCCAATCAGCCAATAGAATGCAAGCTCAATCCTATAAGCTGATTGGATCAGCCAATAGGATGAAAGCTCAATCCTATTGGCTGATTGCAACAGCCAATAGGATTTTTCCCCCTTTAATTCCTATTGGCTGATAGAATTCTATCAGCCAGTCGCAATTTAAGGGATGCCATCTTGGATGACGTACCTTAAAGGGAAACTTCATTCTACGTTGACCATCGGAAGAAGAGGATGCTCCGCATCGGATGTCATGAAGATGAACCCGCTCCTCGCCGAAAGGATGAAGATAGAAAATGACATCTGGATGAAGACTTCTGCCTGCTTAGATGAAGACTTCTGCCGGCTTTGATGAGGACTTCGGCCAGCTTGGATGAAGACTTCTACCGGCTTCGATGAGGACTTCTGCCGGCTTCGATGAGGACTTCTGTCGCTTGGATGAGGATGGATGTCCAGTCTTCGAAAACTGTAAGTGGTTCGTTGGGGGTTTTATTTTTAGATTAGGGTTTGGGCAATGTAAAAGAGCTAAATGCCATTTCAGGGCAATGGTTAGCTTAGGTTTATTTAGATAGGTTTTTATTTGGGGGGTTTGGGTGATGGGTTTTACTGTTGGGGTGGTTTGTATTTTTTTTTTACAGGTAAAAGAGCTGATTTCTTTGGGGCAATGCCCTGCAAAAGGCCCTTTTAAGGGCTATTGGCAGTTTAGTGTAGGCTAGGGTTTTTTTTATTGGGGGGGGCATTTTTTTAAATTTGATAGGGCTATTAGATTAGGAGTTATTCGTTTTTATTTTTGATAATTTTGTTTTTTATTTTGTGCAATTTAGTGTTTATTTTTTTTTGGAATTTAGATAATTGTATTTGATTAATTTAATTTATTTTATTGTAATGTTAGGTTTTAGTGTGAAGCAGGTTAGGTTTTATTTTACAGGTAAATTAGTATTTATTTTAACTAGGTAGCTAGTAAATAGTTAATAACTATTTAATAACTAGTCTACCTAGTTAAATTAAACACAAACTTACTTGTGAAATAAAAATAAAACCTAAGATAGCTACAATATTATAACTATTAGTTATTTTGTAGCTAGCTTAGGTTTTATTATATAGGTAAGTATGTATTTAGTTTTAAATAGGAATTATTTAGGTAATAATTGTAAGTTTTATTTTGATTTATTTTAATTATATTTAAGTTAGGGGTGTTAGGGTTACGTTAGGGTTAGGGTTACGTTAGGGTTCGGTTTAGGGGTTAATATATTTATGTAGTGATGTGGGAGGCCAGAGGTTTAGGGATTAATAGTTTAATTTAGTATATTTTGTTGTGGGGGGCTTGCGGTTTAGTGGTTAATAGGTTTATTATAGTGGCGGTGTGGGTGGACAGCAGATTAGGGGGTTAATAATATTTAAATAGTGTTTGCGATGCGGAAGGGCGGCGGTTCAGGGGTTAATAATTTTATTATAGTGGCGACGATGTCGGGAAGCGGCGGGATAGGGGTTAATACATTTTTGAGGTGGCGGCGATGTCCAGAGCGGAAAATTAGTGGTTAATACATTTATTTTAGTGTTTGCTATGCGGGAGGGCCTCGATTTAGGGGTTAATAGGTAGTTTATAGGTGTAAGTGTACTTTGTGACATTTTAGTTATCAGTTTTATGCTACAGCTTTGTAGCATAAAACTCATAACTACTGACTTTAGATGGCAGTGCGGATCTTGTCATTTTAGAGTTTACCGCTCACTTTTTGACCTCACCGCAAAACTTGTAATAGCAGCGCTATGGGAGTCCCATTGAAAAAGGACTTTTCTTAAAGTGCGGGTACTGACGTTGCGTGACGGTCAAAAAGGTGTGTGGTACACCTATTCTGACAAGACTTGTAATAGGGGCATTAGTGAAAAAGTATCGTTATGAAGTATAACAATGCTTTTTCACTCATAACGCAAAACTCGTAATCTAGCTGAATGTTTCCAGCCACCATTTAACCCTTAGACATGATTAAGGGCAGGTGGTGGTTTGACATTTTATCATCTTCTTTGGACCCTGATAGGCAAATAAAGGTCCTTTAATATAAATTTGATGGCTGGATTAATCTTTGTGTAGCTGTATATGAGGGTTTGACAAACCTTTTCAGTGTCTGGCAACTTATATTTAGGTTGGTGCTTTTTCCAAATTGATTAAAAGTTTAGTCTCTTCTGTTTATGCAATTTAAAAAAATAAATATGCTTGGTTAAGAGATTAAAACATCAGGAACAAGGTAGGAGGGTTTGCTCTCATGAACACGTCTTTCTACTCTTCTAATCAGTTAATGGGACAGTCTACTTGATTTTTCTATTGCTTAAAAAGAAAGATAACACATTTACTACCCATTCCTCAGCTTTGCACTACCATCATTGTTTTATTGATACACTTTATAACCTCTAAACTTCTAAATATCTGCCTGTTTCTAAGCCCCTGCAGGCCACCTCTTAGTGAACTTTATTAGCTTTTTACAGCCAGACAGTGCTAGTTCATGTATGCCATATAGATAACTTTGTGGTCAATTCCATAGAGTTATGCAGGAACCAACACTAATTGGCTAAAATGCAAGTTTGTAAAAAGCATTGAGATAAGGGGGGAGCCTGCAGAGGCTTAGATACAAGGTAATCACAGAGGTAAAAAGTGTATCAACGTAAGTGTTGGCTATGCAAAACTGGGGAATAGGTAATAAGTGGTTATCTATCTTCTTAAACAATAACAATTTTCAAGTAGACTGTCCCTTTAAGTGGTTTACAGATCAATATATATTTTCATATCAATTATATTTCCAGCATCTCCTTAATTATTAATACCACCTTTATAAAAAATTACATTAAACACACCTTGCTTATTTGAGTACAAATTTGAATTTCCCCACACTCCCTAGGAGGACAAAAAGCAAATTCTGTAATCTGCTTGTTCATAAGCCCTTGCAAGCCACCTGTTATTTCAGTGCATTTATTAGCTTTTCACAGTCAGGCAGCACTAGTTCATGTGTGCTCACCCCTGTGGAATCATGCAAGAGCCAGCACTAATTGGCTAAAATGCAAGTTTGCAAAAAGAACTGAGATATGGGGACAGTCTGCAGATGCTTGGATACAAGGTAATCACAGAGGTAAAAAGTGTATTAATATAACAGTATTGGTTATGCAAAACTGGGGACTGGGTAATAAAGGAATTATCTTATGTTTAAACAATAAAACATTTTCAAGTAGACTGTCCCTTTAATGTGATGGTAAACTTTACATGTTTTAAAATCAGGTCCAGCATCAAAGCAATATTTTACAGGGACTTTAATTTATTGATCACTTCTAATGAATATGTGCTGTAACTTATTTTTTAATCTAGCCCTGCCATTCTAATACCCAGCACTCTGTCCGCCCACTTCAAAACAATTTTGAACTGTTCTCCAATCGGTGTTCTAGCCGTACAGTACTTTTGTTGTAGCTAGAGCACCAATTGGAGAACAGTTCAAACCGTTAACTCACCCAAAAAAATCCTTTTGATGTGGGCAGCCAGAGTGCGGGGTATTAGAATGGAATGGCTAGATTAAAAAGTAATTTACAGAGCATCTTCGTTAGAAGTGATCAATTAAAGTCTGTCTAAAATATCGTTTAGATTCCGGACCTGATTTTAAAACAAAGTTTACCATCACTTTAATCAGACGGGGATAATAAGACTGGTGTTAGTCTTGGGACTGGAGTAGGCTAGTTTTATATGATTTTAAATTTTAACTACAGGCTGAACTCAGCTGCAATAAAAATATGGAAGAAGATACATTTAAAGGAACGGTGTACTGTAACATTTTCTCCCCTTTAATGTGTTCCCAATTATTCATTTTCCTGCTGGGGTGTATTAAATTGCTTATAAATAGCTCCTTTAGCTTTATTTTGACATTTCAAATAGCCAATGTTGCTTGTTGTATTCCCACCTATCCAGAAAAGTTATACATAAGAACAGGCTATGGAAAAGCTATGTAAATATAGCTAGCAGAATAAATAACACTCCCGGGGTGGGGGTAGTTGAGAATAAGAGATAAGTAATAAAATGTTCATTTTTAAATTGTTCTCTCTAAGTATTGGACATTGTATGTCATTCGAAACACATTACAGGGAAATCAATTTCACAGTACACTGTCCCATTAAAAACTGGTGGCTACCAGTGTCTTCCCTATAAAGTAGCGGTGTCCTCTAAATCTCATATATCCCAAGTTAGCATCAATGATTTGCCTCAATATATATGATTTGGTATTAATAGAATAGATACTAATGTCACCCCTGTACACGGAGAGGGTGATCACACATCTCTTTTATATACAAGAGCTTATTTCCACCTCTCAGAGTCCCATGATATAGACATGGGGCCAGATTACAGGTGGAGCATTCTTTAACGCCCCTACTAGAGCATTATCTGCACTAGAAGTACGCTTTTTGCACTTGTCGGGTTGCTCTCGTATTATAAGTTGAAAGTAAACTGTTTCTGCTCTTGTGCTAACCTGACGAGCACAAAAAAGTCGAAATTAGGATATCTTGTGCGCGTTCTCTTGGCGATGCTGCCTTTAACCAGTAATGTCAGTTCTTTGGAATATTTGCCCTGGGTTTCTCGACAGACCCCTTTTGAATATTTTGCCACATCATGGCTCTTTCTATCATCTGGGTAGACTCTACTGAGCTCTGGTTAGCTGAGTGCACACTACTTGTTGTCAATCATGTTCATCGCACTGATTCTTCCTTCCACTGCTCACTAGGGCCGTTGGCTACACAGGCGATGATACCTTTTGCTAAATGACATGCTCCAACGAATTAGAATGTAATATTTCGACTATAATGGCCCAGTATTTGGAGTCATATTTATGCTGAATGCCATACCATAAACACCTGGGAGCCCTACTGTGCCCTCAAAGTAAGCAGCCCCCAGCACTTGCTTCTCTAGGCATATTCCTCGTGTGACTATAAAAATCTTAATTTATAAAAAGCCAGTCAATAATCAGGACATTACACAGGTATTCCGGCAGCCATTCTTTTCTCATCTTTAACATTTCTGTAGCAGAGGAAATATCTGTTGTCCTGTTTGATTCTAATACTTTGCCATTTCATAGAGTGATCTTTGGATGCCCAGCTATAATTTACCAGTTGTCCAGTATATGACGACTTATTAGTTCTCTTGGCCAGCTCCTCATACATCTTTGTGATTCTCACATTGTGCCATATTCTTCCTCAGTATGGTTTTTTTTTCCCCTTCAGTAGAATCACTGCAACAGAAGTTTATTCTGGACTTTCCATTGCAAAGATTTTTCCTGCTTGCCAATCTGTCACATTAAATGCCTGTTCCTCTTCTGTCCTGTAGAATGCCAGATAACTTCCCAATTCTAAACCCAATGTGTTGTTGTTATGTATAACTCAGTCATGAAAATTATCCTAAGACTGTAGGTTTATAGCTTCAGCAACGATGGATATAAAACTATATCCTTATATTTATAGCTGGACATCCAAATACCACTCTATGAAATGGCAAAGTATTAACAGAAGCTTACAAACTCACCATAATCTACTTACTCTGAAAGAACTACTAGTTTATTAATACACTTCCAGAGTTTTACAAGAATTGTATGTCTTGATGTTAACTATTTACTGTATATCTACAAATATTTCTAGAGCCTAAACTCCTCCCCAGCTAAAGGCCTAGTAAGATGTGCTGCATTAATTAGCAACCCCTCAGTGTAAACTATGAATTGATTGTTTATTATTCTCCTGAATTCCAAAGATAGCAGAGTTTTGCTTGGGAAACATTGTGCTTCTTTTCCAACTTTATCTAGGGGAAAAACAGTGCATCGAGGACTTATCTGTTGCAATAACATGCCCTAGTTACCCAAGTTTGTAATTTATTACAATTCTAGTTGAATACTCTGCTTTATAAATTGAACTGCTTGACCAATTTTGCTACTGAAATTTAACAATATTCTAAATTTATTTTGAATTGGTTGCTGTGTGTAAAAATGGACACTAGGTGGCAGTACAGGACAAATTTACAGCATTGTTGCTAGAATATTTTTATGATAGCTTTTGTTACAACATGACGTGACACGATCTTTATTTTATACATGCCATACAAAACCAAGACCATATTACAATTACTAGCACACTGAGTTTTAAATAAATATTTGACGAGTGTAAACTAGAGTTCACTGGCCCCAGAGCAATGATTGTGGCAGTGCTAGCCATTTCAATAGCACCCTTTCTAGCCGTTTGCTTTCAACAGAGACTGAGCCAGCAGCCACATAGGATCAAGAGGAGCTTCTTCTCTGTGGCACAGTCTTCCCCACTGGTTAGTCCATGCTGCCTTCCTGTACAAAATATTAGTGGCAGGATTTTCTGTCCGACAACACTTCCCTGCCACCATATTTGTAAAGTCAAAATGATACAATAGTCAAGTACACTCTGATCCCTGTTTTGCAGGGAAGGGGCCAGCCATGATGCAGGTGGAGCCACCTTCATATTTAAGACTATCACATCAGTCTCCTTGTGACTCTGTTTTCCACAACATGACTAAATATTTCCATCTTTCACTTTAAAAGACATTTACATGCTGATACCATGTAAAATGTAAAGCCTGGTTTGGACTGTTTCTGCATTAGGATTCTGAATCTGTTTAAGCAATCTGGTTGAACTGTATTCCATTCATGACCTTTGACCTGGCTGATCACTCCATCATATAGTTGTACCAGCACATGCCACATGCACACAATAATTTTCAATGCCTAACAAACAAATCCAGGTGTGCAAGACCCTCATTTAAAATTGTGACTGTCAGAAAAAATGCTCAGTAAAATTCATTGATCTACTGTATTTGTACTTTCATCTTGTAATGATCCTGTTTAGATTAGGTACAGGTAAAGATACAGGTTTTAGACACCTACCCTCAGTATAAAGTGAGGTACCTGTATTACTGTTCTATAAGCTTCAAACATTTGTATATCATGATACCCAAGAAGTGTTCTCATTCGAGAAAGGTGAGGATCGTATTGGGATTAATTGCAGGGCAGCAGAGTAAAGGAATGTTTTAAGTCACACAACCAACATACCACATTGGAACCTATGTAAGCTGTGGTTATATGTAAAGGGAGGTGCTCAAGTATAAATAAAGTAGCAAAAAACTGAAGAGCATTAAAGAAAAAGAAAAAAAGACTAATATGAGGGTTAAATGGGCAGGATACTATCTTTATGAACATGTACTATTCATTTATTCTAGGTTGTCTAGAAAAATATATCACTATCCTAGAAGAAAAATTCAAAACAAGCATCCTCAAGAGCGTTTATGCAGGAATCCACAGCAAGTCAGTAGATGATGAAGACCTCCAGAATTTCTTTCGTTTTAAGTGTTGGATTTAAGAACAATTTTTAATAAAGTGCATGCGCTTTACTTATTTGCATACATAGCAATCTGTTGACAATATTTGCGTAAAATTGTGTACAATAAATACCCGTTTACACATTAAGTTGTGCAAATGATTATTAAACTGAGCTACATGCTCAAGGTTTGGCTACATATCTGTGCTTGAGTTGTGTTAAGTTATTACAACGAATTAACAAAATATATATTATTTCATTTATACAGTGGTATTATGCTTTCTTCATGTGTTTTAGACAATTTGTTGGTTTCATAAGACTACTTTTTTCTATGACTAACACAGTAGATTTTGATTCATATATTGACAGATAAACAAATAGGATAGGAAAGGAATCATAGGCAAGTGTATATACAGTGCCCTCCACCAATATTGGCACCCTTGGTAAATGTAAGCAAAGAAGGTTTTGTTTAACCTTTTGATATTTTGTTAAAACAAAAAATACACAAATACTCTGCTCTGATGGATATCAAACAATTGCAAATGCAACACAGGGGTTTATCCTAAAAAAAGCATCTGTTAAAAATATGTGGAACAATTAATGTCATGGCAAGGGATCTGAGACCATTCCTCCATACAGAATCTCTCCAGATACTTCAAATTTCAAAAGGTCAAAGCTGGTGGGGTTCATGTCAGGGGATTTTGATAAGTATCCTGCTGGAAGATCCAACCACAGCCCATTTTAAGCTTTGATAGTGGCAGTCAGGTGTTCATTTAATATGTTTATATATGATAGAATCCATGATGGCATGTATTCTAACAAAATGTCCAGTTCCTCTGGCAGAAAAACAGACACAAAACATTAAAGAGCCACCACCATATTTAACCGTGGACATGAGATACTTTTCCATATGGCTACCTCTCTGTGCGTCAAACCGACCTCTGGTGTTTATTTCCAAAAAGCTCTATTTTGGTTTCATCTAACCATAGAACCTGATCCCATTTCAAGTACCAGTAGTGCCTGGGAAACTGAAGATGCTTGTTTTTGGATTAGTGTTGAGGCTTTTTTCTTGAAACCCTTCCAATCAACTTGTGGTGATGTTGGATTGTAGTTTGAGACTTTGACCCCAAAATACAACTAACTTCTGCAATTCTCCAGCTGTGATCCTTGGAGATATTTTGGACACTCAACCCATCCTCTTCACAGTGCATTGAGACAATATAGACACATGTCCTCTTCCAGGTTGATTCATAACATTTCCAGTTGACTAGAACTTCTTAATAATTGCTCTGATGGTGGAAAAGGTTTTGCTATTTTCTTAGAGTCAATTCCCATTTTGTGACGCTCAACAACCTTTTGCCGCACATCACAGCTATGTTCCTTGGTCTCACCCATTGTGATGAATGACTAAGGAAATGTTGCCTATGTGTTACCACATATTTATACCCCTGTGAAACAGGCAGTCATGGTTGAACAACACCCAGGTGTACTAAAATATAAATGGTTATATACTTCAAATATATTTTTCTCATATGAATTCATAGGGGTGCCAATAATTGTGCCACACATTTAAAAGTTTTTTGTTTTTTTTCGTTTTTTCTATAAAACCTGTGTTGTGTTTGCAATTGTTTGATATCTATGAGAGCAGAGTATTTGTGTATTTTTTAACAAAAGATTAAAAGGTTAAACAAGAAACATTCACAGCCTTCTTTGCTCATATTTACCAAGGGTGCCAATATTAGTGGAGGGCACTGTATATGCTAGCTGCCCGCTCCAATAATAATGTCAGGCAAAAACAACATGAGGACTTGTAATATACGGTATCTAGAGAGAGAATGTTGCAGCTGGAATAAAACCTCAACAAAAACTCTATGATAGTGTTGAGCACGATTTTAAGCAGAAGATGATTTTGCAGAGGACATCTCCAATCTATGGCACTGGTTATTGTGGCAAGTGTCTAAGGATACAATAACATTCATCAGGAGGTTGACATGATTTTGCACCCCCTGGCAGCAATGTCAAAAGTCGCCTCAATATATCAATTGAAACATTATGGCCCAGCAATATTCTGGCAAGTTTTATTCTAAATATAACAGTTTTCCTTTATAATAATTACCATTAAAAATACTCTCAAAAATGAGAAGCAATAAAAAGTGGTTTAAATTCACATAGGTGCATTATCATTTGTGGGCAAGTGAATATATGCTCCAAACTCAAACACTTCTCATATGCCTAGCACTTTATATACAAAATAATTACATGAATTAGTATAATACAAAGTGGGATTTTATTTATAGAGTATACAATATATTAAAATATGGCATTTTTCTTGATGTTCACAAAAAGATTCCCCATTATCTTAGTTCTGTTAAATCATTTAAAGTCAGATATTTTCTGGTCACTGCAACAGTGAAACAGAACCTTTTATAAAAAGTAAACCTGGCTCCATGTTATTGAGGACATGAGCTCTTCTTTAGAACAGGTGTATCAAAGTTTATTCAACTTGGTGACTATCAGTACTCGCACAGTCTGGTCAAATGATGTGGAAACACATAGTCCCTTCTTGTCTGGGCTCCAGTCTAAGCTAGAAATAGGCTGTGTTGACAGAGTCACATTCTGTAGAAGACTCACTGATCCAGCAACTCCCATATCAACACCATCTGAGTCTTTTTTTGATCGTTGAGCAGGATATTCACTAGGAAAGAAAGCATGAGTAAGGTCAAGGGAAAGGGGAAAAAAAAAAAAAAAGGAAATCATGCATTTTCTTTGTTTCTAATTCTTCATTAGGACATAAGTAGTCAACATTTTCTGTTTATCTAACTAAGACATTTAAGAAAACTATATTTTTTGGGTGGTGGGGGACAAATTATGGTCCTTAACCAATTCTTTTGTCTCAAGTCTGCTGAGGCCTGTCCTTCTTCAGAGTTTTAGGAGTTGATCTTTGCAGCCAGTGAGCATTAGTAGCAAGAATGATAGATACATCAGTATTGATATCAATTTAAAAAGCTTTCACTTATTTTAAGACAAAAATATTTTCAATGTGCCTTGTATACAATATCCTTTTAAAGCATTTTTTTTCTAGCCATTATGTGCCTTTTAGTGATGCATTTACTTACTATTTCCAAAGATGGATATTTCCACCACCACCGTCGTCATGAAGACATCTCTGTTCTGGGGCAAATGTCGTACTTGCCATATTGTAGATTTATGAGCCTAGTTTGCCAAGATTAACCAAAAAAATAAATAAGTTAGCAATACAAATTAACTAAAGAAAAACAAATGTAAACACTGCTTCTATAGAGAAATTAATAAAGTACACTTATGCTCTCCAATAAAATAAAGGATGAACTAAATTAAACATTTTTTTAAAAAAATTAAGAGGTGGGAAAAACAACCAGTGCTTTAATTTGTGGTCTTGCATCAAGCTTAAATATCTATCTGATCCAGTGTTCTACTGTGTGCCATGAATTTAGATCACCTTTTCTGAGACAGATGCAAATCCTTTTGTAGGATGCTGGGTCCTCATGTCAAAAACATGAAATTTGCCTTCCAGTGAAGTGGCAACCAATTTATTCATAATGATGTCCTTTCTGTCAAACTCCAAACTGCACACCTGCCAAAGAAATGCAGAAATTAGTGGGTTCAATATGGTTACTGCTCCACTCAAAGCAGCATCACACTAGTGTAATTATAATAAATAGCTTATGCATTGGAAACTATTTGCTACATTGTATCAGACTTGCACACAAAAACAGAATTTATGTTTACCTGATAAATTACTTTCTCCAACGGTGTCCGGTCCACGGCGTCATCCTTACTTGGGGGATATTCTCTTCCCCAACAGGAAATGGCAAAGAGCCCAGCAAAGCTGGTCACATGATCCCTCCTAGGCTCCGCCGTCCCCAGTCATTCGACCGACGTAAAGGAGGAATATTTGCATAGGAGAAACCATATGATACCGTGGTGACTGTAGTTAAAGAAAATAAATTATCAGACCTGATTAAAAAACCAGGCGGGGCCGTGGACCCGGACACACCACACGTTGGAGAAAGTAATTTATCAGGTAAACATAAATTCTGTTTTTCTCCAACATAGGTGTGTCCGGTCCACGGCGTCATCCTTACTTGTGGAACCAATACCAAAGCTTTAGGACACGGATGAAGGGAGGGAGCAAATCAGGTCACCTAGATAAGGCACCACGGCTTGCAAACCTTTCTCCAAAAATAGCCTCAGAAGAAGCAAAAGTATCAAACTTGTAAAATTTAGTAAAAGTGTGCAGTGAAGACCAAGTCGCTGCCTTACATATCTGATCAACAGAAGCCTCGTTCTTGAAGGCCCATGTGGAAGCCACAGCCCTAGTGGAATGAGCTGTGATTCTTTCAGGAGGCTGCCGTCCGGCAGTCTCATAAGCCAATCTGATGATGCTTTTTAATCCAAAAAGAGAGAGAGGTAAAGTTTTTTTTGACCTCTCCTTTTACCAGAATAAACAACAAACAAGGAAGAGTTTTGTCTAAAATCCTTAGTACATCTAAATAGAATTTTAGAGCACGAACAACATCCAAATTGTGCAAAACAAACGTTCCTTCTTTGAAACTGGATTCGGACACAAAGAAGGCAAGACTACTCCTGTTTAATGTTTTTTTAGAAACAACTTTCGGAAGAAAACCAGGTTTAGTACAAAAACCACCTTATCTGCATGAACACCAGATAAGAGGAGA